>NC_138770.1:340550146-340687646 GCF_965119305.1 Pelophylax lessonae
TATAGTACCTTTCTTTCAAGAATAAATGAACTACCCATCTGTCTGCTATATTGTGTATTGAACTGCTCCTCCTTTATGTTTTATATTTTGTGTTTTTTATAATGTTAGGCTTCTTTCACACGAACGATCTGATCAGATCTGCCTGTCAGTTTTTTAGGCGGATCTGATCGGATCCTCCATGCATTCCTATGAGGCAGCGGATGTCAGCGGAGACATGTCCGCTGACACCCACTGCCATCCGCATCCGATCCTGTCCCTGAAATCTGGACGGATGGAAACCCTATTTCCCATTCGTCCAGGGGATCGGATTGGATAAGATAGGATGAGAGTGGACAGGCGGTCCGCTCTCATCCGATTCCCCATAGAGAGCAGCGGGGCTTTGTACGGAGACGGAGCTGTCATCCACAGGCTCAGCGGGGATCGGCGGATCGATCCCCCGCTGAGCAGAGACTGGACCGTAGCACACAGCCGACCGTGTAAAAGAAGCCTTACTGTTGTTTTTGTTAATTGTAAGTTACAATCCTGTACCTTTAAAAATGTGTTTATCTTAGAGATGGCTATCTCTAGAACAAAGTGGGGTCTATTTACTAAAGATGGAGACTGCAAAATCAGGCTCAATTCTGCATAGATAACAGTCAGCTTCCTAGTTTTATTACCAAAGCTTAATTGAACAAGCTGAGGTTAGAAGCTGATTGGTTTCTGTGTAGAAGTGAGCCTAATTTTGCACTCCCCAGCTTTAATAAATAAACCCTAGTTTGTATGTTTTGATAGATCATTTATACTGGATCTGTACTTATTCCTGTGTATTTTTTTTTACTAAAAACCTCAATAAAAATACAATTTTTAAAAGAAATGTGCTCACACACACTGATGCTGGCACCAATGTAACCAAGTTTTATTAAAATAAGTAGAGGATGCACAAAATTTTAACTCGCCTCTCTATCTCCTGGCCCAACACATTTAACCACCACCAAAAAGGGTTAATCACAGAGTTATCAGTGATGGCATCATTGTGCAGCCCATTTACTTCTACTTGTTTGTAACAGCATATTGATTCATCAAACTTAAATATCTTCTATATAGAAAAAATGGTTAAGATTAAAAAAAATATCTTGTTGTCCAACACTAAAACCACCATAAATATAAGCTTTGTTGAAAATTCTTGAAGTAGGAAATGGCTTCATAGAAGAAGTTGCAAGTCGCTTCTATGTGTTGGGTTTTGTCCCTGGCATCTATGGAAAATGATAACACATGAGACTATTTGAAGCATTAATGTGTATTCTCCAATATACTATGAACTAAGATGTCTCCATGTTACCAATAACCAGTGAGTCTTTACACATATTAAACACATTGTCCTGCTTTTTGTGTCAGTTGCATTTACATTTACATTTGTTTGAGGTTTGATCTCTGTGTCTCAGGTAATTTTTTAAGGTTTAATTCCTGATACACTGTTATCCTCATTTGGTAGTTAATTGCCATAAAGACCACATTTTGGTCAGTCACTTGTTGCTAGAGTGAGTAGAAAAGCTGACTTCTATCTACCAAGATCATTTTCCCAGGATTGGGAAGCCCTGATTATACACGTGCAGGAATGGTGGCAGGGAAATCTATTTAAACTTAAGCAGATGCCACTTGTTGTGTTCCTGTTCCCCTTACCATGCTGTAAAATGCAAAGCACGTTGGGTGGAGCCTAACCGGTGCCTTTATCACGCCCACCAGGTAGATGGTGGTGAGGTGCTTTGTGCTGTTTGTGAATTACCTCTACAAATACCGTCACATTTTTAATCAAGCAGTTTTTAGCGTTTTACACTACTTGAGGCCTTTGTTCCTTTTTTAAACCCTGATGTGCTGTCCTGGCTCACTGACCTCTGGAGTCGCTGAATCTTTGTAGTAGCAGTTTTCTGTGAATATTGTTGGCTATCTGAAGGCTTTGTTTAAACATGCTGGTTTGATCTCTTTTAAAGGGATCCACTCTTTATGGTAAGAGGCCATTTTTACTTGCAGTGGTGGGCACTGGGTTTTTTCCATCCTTATTCAAGAATAAGTCACTTATTCAGTGGATGCTGCATGTTCTAATTTAAAGGGACACTACTAACCTATTGTCTGATGAGAAAAAAAATCACTATTTGACTTTTATTACATTACACATATTAAAAGCATTGTTTTTGATTTGGATGGGCACATATTATTTGTATGTATCGAACGTTTGACATCTGGTATTTAGATGAATAATGGTGCAGCTCCAAACACACACTTTTTATTACTAAGCACAGAATACTTTTTATTTTATTTAAATAATTTCTTAAGGTTAGGTTTATTAGACATCATCTCCCCTACCCTCCTATCTACCTAATTTCAAATTATTTTTTATCCCTAACCCAAACATTATTATGTTCATTGACATGATTCCATTCTGGACATGCATCTGACTTATTAATTATTCTCTGCGGTGTTATTGTTAGCATTATTTATCCAATATGGCCATACTTGACGGTCTTGATCATAAACCACATTTTCAATTTCGCAGTTTATAAGTAATTTTAATAAAAGCAAGTTTGTAGAGATAATCATATAAAAAAGAAGGAACTGTGGGGTTGATTTGCTTAAAGTCAAATAGACGAATCACATTGCAGGGGAATTTTCCCCAGAGCTTACTGAATGAGATGAAGTTCTGCAAACTTCCAGCATCTAATCGTGTGCATATAAAAGTTCATTTTTTTCCCTTGCTCATGACAGGGTACTCTTTTCAAAGGGAAATTGCACTTCGTTACCTAAGCCCTGGGAAAATGCCCTTGCACTGTGCAACTTCTTTTGCAAAATAAATAGCATTTTTGTCATTAGTAAATGAATCCCAGTGTTTTTTCAGTGAACACGTGCATTGAGTGAAGATGAGCATGTATTTGAAAATCGTCACCACTAGTGATTTGCTGGAGTAAAGTTTACTACTTCTTCCAGTGGACGAATATTCAACTCACCCACACTAATGTTAATTATTTTATTGTGCGTTCAATCGCTTACTTTTTAAGTTTTTTAGCGCAACTATACCCATATTTCACCCACACTAATGAACTGGAAAAATATTAGTCCACTAAAAGCAGTCTAGCAATGGGGTTGTTATCCATGCTGTTTTACAAAAATCAACAGCTAAACCTGTGCTCCATCCCATGTGGTCGGTCATTTATACTCCCTCCTCCTGTGCTGAACTTCATCTCTTCATGACTATGTCATCTTTAGGAGAAGATGTGCAATGGGCTGACAACATATAGAGATGTAATTTCAGCAACTGTCTTGCAGTGTTGTAAGCCCTCTGTAGGAAAGCATGTATTGGAAAGAATTGGCAGAACCAAAAGATGAAATTAGGGAATGTAATGGGAGGACACCAATAAACATACAATGAAAGCAGACACAGAGCAAAGCCCTACTTATAAGAAAACATGTTTCTTGCTAAATAGGAACCTCTAAACCAGACAATAATGTATGGCCAGATATGTTAAAGCTCCTTTAAGGGGGTTGTATTGGTTTGAATTTTTTTTTAATAAAAATAACAAACATGTCATACTTACTGTACCTGCTCTGTGCAAGGGTTTTGCACAAAGCAGCCCCGATACTCCTCTTCTGGGGGGGGGGCCTCCAGCACTCCTTGCTCCTCCTTGTCATCGTTTACCCCCCACAGAGAGCCGCTTTTCATGGGCATTGACACAGACAGTGGGACTCGGCCCCGCCCCCCCTCTGCTCCGGTGTCACTGGATTTGATAGACAGCAGTGGGAGCCAATGGCTCCTGCTGCTATCAATCTATCCAATGAGGACAGAGACAGTGGCTGGAGCCACTGGGCTTATGCACCTCGATGGAACCAATGAGCTCAGGTAAGAAAAAGGGGGGCTCTAGGGGGAGCTGCAGCAAAGAAGGTTTTTCACCTTAATGCATAGAACTCATTAAGGTGGAAAACCATGAGACCCTTTAAGAAAAAGAAAAGAAAAACATACATTTTCCCTTGAATTTATTTGAAAGCTACTGAGTTTGTGCAAAGATTTCAGCTATCTGTGTAAAGATCTGTTAAATTTAGAAAGGAACTCTTGTTTCATTTTGAATTAAACATTAAAGGTTCACACCCTCACTTAGATTTTTATTGCTGTGTCTGCTGTATGAAGGGATATTCCGCATTTGACCTTGTTACTTTAACAAATGTGCTTATTCAAAGGTTTCCCTATTTCTTGGTAAAGTCACAAATATTGTCAGTGGTATTTCACCATAACGGGAACAGAGACAACAATAAGAACCAGACAAAGAATGTAATTCGTCCACAATCCATCCAAAATGTAAAAGAAAGACTACCATTAAAGGTTCTATTAGAGGTACACAATTAAAATTTGTCAGCAATAAACCAAATTTAGATTTTCTGCCTTACTTTTGACTTTATTTGTTATTCCTTTGTGTGTGTGTGTGGTATTCAAATTATGTAGAGCAAATCTTCAAGCAATCATCAACTTTAGATATGCTGAATAACAGCACATACAGGACATACTGTTTGCAGCAGGATTAAAAGAGTAGGCCAGGAAGTAATACAGATATCTGCTACAAAGCATTTAACCCGACAGTAAGGCCCTGTTCACAACTGAGCATTTTTCAGCTTGTAAAACGCTCATCTCTAAAGTCTCAAAACACCCAACAAGCAAAATCCCATTCATTTCAATGGCCCTTGTTCACATATCAGCGTTTTGTTGCCTGAAGCAATACGCCTGAAGCTCAAAAAAGTACATGAGCTTCTTTTTTTGGCAGATTACAAGTGTTTTTGTTAAATGTCAATGCCTGCCTCCAAACACCTGCAAAAAACGCCTGAACAAAAGCCCCATAAAACACCAGAAAAAAGCCCAAAAAAACACCTAAAAACGATACGCTCAGGTGTGAATGGAGCTTAAGACTAGTAGTATAGTTTGTTGAAAATAGTGGTTGTTAGCAGTACTTTACTAAATATATTACAATAAGCTTAAAGGGTAACTCCACTTTTGTTGAGAAAAAAACATTCCCCTCTGGGTGATCCATGTACATTGCAAGGATTTTAACAAACTTTGTTGCAGATTCCTACCTTTTGTTATTCTGAAGAAATCATTGTTTATTCCTCTGTTCCTCTGTGCTGAGTGGGTTAAATTGGAGTGGTTTCATAATTATCTATCAGCTGTGGTAGCTGCAAAGCTCTAATGAGGAAAGCTACCGGGCCTGCATCCCATGTGTTCCTATTGGGGGTATCTCACCAAAAATGACATTTTCGTTGCAGGGGATGCCATAAATCTAACTTGTAAATTAGTGTGGACTTCTGGAATCACACAAGCAGGAAATTATGTTTCTAGGGGTGTGGTCAGTATACATTCTGTGTACAGAACAGCTCCTGGTAGCCATATTGCATTGCATTTTCAGAAAATTACAACAGCTGCAGATTAAAAAGGAAAGGTCATTTTTCTTTCAAAATGTTTTATTGAAGTTTTAACAAAGTATACAAGGAGAAGAAAAGAAAAAAAAAACAGGATTGTAAATCCAAGCAAATAACAACATCTATACATGAACATCAAAGCAGTAAAACAATGTTGAGTGACTAACTATGGTTGTAACAGAAAGCATGGTGTGGAATGAATTATACAAGTAGCGTTATGCACATACGGAGTATTATAAGGGACTAGTGAAGCAGACGTCTGCACCTCCCATACGTCCAGGCATCCCCGAGGGAATCTTGCTGTGCCTGGACCGGGGGGGGAGGGGCGGCGAGTTCGTCTAATGTGTAGAAGACCAACAGATATCCAAACAATTGAAAAACATCTGGTTACAATAACATGGGAACGCTAAAAAGTTATGGTTACATGGAGATGTCGGAGTAGTCATTATCAGTGTAATCCTGTTAGTCTTGACTAGCAATATTGGGGAGACAGGGGTGGTAAAGAAAAGGGATAGGTAATGGGAGGTAGAGAAACAAAAAAAAGGGGGGGGGGACAGGAAGTGTCATTAAGATTTAGTAAGGAAAGGTCATTTTTAATACCATTTAATTGCAAATATGATTTGTGTCGCAATTGTATACTCAATATTGTTTTTTCTTTATTTGCTGATTTTTTTTCCCCACGAAAGTGGAGTTACACTTTAATTCATTATCTATAATGCACATTCTATTTGACAGAACAACAGTTATTTTTAGCCATGAGACTATTTTCTGTCAGCTATTACTGACTGTTGTTGGTAGATATAACTTTAATGTGAAATAATAACCATTATAATTTAGCTACTTGAGTCTAATGTGTATATTATCCATACCTTCACCTCCACAGTATAGGAAGTGACATTAATTCCTCTGTATGACAAAACCCACTAGAGAACCTATATCCACTGTAGCATGCATCTAAGGTCTGAGTAGCAGGACACTCTACACACTGTAAATATCACTGGCTGCTACAAGGACATGATCATTGCATCTTTATTTGTTAGGGAATGTGAGCACAGAAAACACTACATGCCAGAAGATTACCCATACAATAGAGGGAGGTGGAAAGCTACCAACAATCCAGTGAGAATGGGAAGTCCCCTTGCAAGCTTATGGAGACATAAAGGGAAACATGCCAGTTATGACTCCGTAATGTCAGGACTGCAAGGACAGAATAAACACTAATATGACTGCCAAATGCAGTGACATTTGGGGAATATTGTTACACATTGCCACATGATCTTTCCTAATTTGGGATTACAAATTATTTTGTGCTCATTATTTTGTGCATTATGCTATGGTGATTATTTTATTTTTTATTTTTTTATATTTCTATTTTTCTTTTATTTGTGGGCGTAAAGCAGTTATGATTGACAAAATGAGGGCAGAAGCTTGTATTTGCAGTGGGTTTTGGGTGCATATAAATTAGCCTGCGCAGTATTCATGTCTGCTATTAACCACTTAAGCCCCGGAGGATTTGGCTGCTAAACGACCAGAGGGTATTTTGCGATTCGGCACTGCGTGACTTTAACGGACAATTGCGTGGTCGTGCGACGCTGTACCTAAACAAATTTGGCGTCCTTTTTTTCCCACAAACAGAGCTTTCTTTTGGCGGTATTTGATCACCTGTGCGATTTTTTGATCATGCGCTATAAACAAAAAAAGAGCGTAAATTTTGCAAAAATAGCAATATTTTTCCCTTTTTTTTTATATGAAATTCCCCCCCAAAAAAATGTAAAAATCAAAATTTTTTAATATTTTCGGCCAATTTGTTTTATGCTACATATGTTTGGTAAAAAAAATCGCAAAAAGCGTATTTTGATTGGTTTGCGCAAAAGTTATTGCGTTTACTAACAAAGGAAAGATTTTTGTCATTTTTGTTGTTTTTTTTTTTAACGCGTAATGGCGGCGATCTGCGATTTTTTTTGCGGTACTGCGACATTGCGGCGGACAGATCGGACCCTTGACTGACATTTTTGACACTTTTGGGGTTACCAGTGACATTTCTACAGTAATCAGTGCTATATATATGCACTGTTACTGTAAAAATACACTGGTAGTGAAGGGGTTAACTTTATTTGAGAGGGAGGGGCTGTGTGTGTCCCTAGGGGCGTGATTCTAACTGTGATTGGCTGTGGCTTCAACTGTATGCAGAGTGATCAATGGATCTACATAGTAGATCCATGTGATCATCTCTCATACAGAGAGGAGAATGACAGGCAGCTTGTTTACACAAGCTGCCTGACTTTCTCCCTCTCCCCCGCTGATCGCAGAGTGGCCGGTCACACGCGCGGGGGGGTCCGTGACCACGCGGGAGCGTGCCTCCGGCGGCGCGCGCTCGCTCCCTAAACCCTCACAGGCGAGCGACGTAGACCTACGTCACTTTGCCTGTGAGGGGCTGACCGCCGCCGTAGATAGTCGTGCGGCGGTCGGCAAGTGGTTAACACTCTTAGGTTTCAAGCATAAAAGCCATTCACACAGCCTCAGAAATTAGGAAGAAATAAACAACCTATTAAATGTTTACTTATACATTGAGGTCTTTCTTCTATAAAATTAGTTAAAGGAGAAAACTATCTGCATTCAAAGATTACTTAAAAAAGACTGCTACAAGTAGGGATAGCATATAAGTATTAGGAATTATGCAACTACATGGTTTTGAAATTATTTAGAAATTCAGCGGATGACTTCATTTAAATATTATAATTAATATTAACCACTTGCTGAACAGCCAACAGTAATTTCACTAGTGGCTGGTGGCTTGAGGAGGCACCGCAATGTATCAGCATGTCACCCCGCTCATGTGCACTGCACTTGCCATGGGGTGTGCAGCTGCATGATCTGCGACCGCATAGTACAGGCTGCTATAATTATGGTACTTGGTATCGGGCCACTGTGATCAGCTCAGATCCATTCATGATATCATTATTGACTACTGTTTGTGATCTGTAATCAGTCACCAATGATCACGTGGTACCTGGGCCAATCACAGCCCCCCTGTATCATGTGGAAGTTGTGGGAAATCAAAGCATTACAATAGTAAACAATGAATCATGAATAAAAGCCATTTATGACAGTTCAAAAAATTACTGATACAGTGATCATCACTGTAACAAGCAATAAAAGCTTAAACAAATACTCTGATGACAGTATGCAAATAAAAAAGTTAAAAACGAAAAACATGTTAAAAAAAGAAAACAAATGTTAAAAAATGTAATGAAAAATGATTCATTTATTTATTTATGTATTACATACTGTCACCAGTCAGTATCCCTGGTCACCACCACACCAGTCATATGATGGTACTATACTGCACTGGTGACAGTTTGTAAAAATAATTGTAAAAAAAAAAAAAAACACATTTTATTTAATTTCTTAATTTTTCAAAATAATTGTGACATAACATTTTAACTTGCCATGCCTCCTACTAAATACCTTGGACTGTAAATTTTGCAAAAAAGGGTAATTTGGGGGTATTTGATTTGTCCTGGCATTTTAAGGCTTTGAGAAATCAGATAGCCAGTCACTACATCAGGATTGATACATTTTCAAATTTATATACAACAGTTTGTAGACTCTATCACAGTCACACTGATTTGAATTATTTTTGGGTCTGGGTTATTTTTATTTTTGGTTAGACTACATTTTGGCCAAAATTTTTGAAGACAGATTATTTGTTTGCTAAATTTTATAACAGAAACTAAAGCCTGTTCACACTAAGGCGACCTGTGAGGCAACCTGGTCGCCTCACAGGTCGCCTTCCATAGGGAAGCTGCGGACCCGTTCTAATAGGAGCGACACAAGTCGCTCCGACTTAGAAAAAGGGTCCGGAGCTTCTTTGGGGCGACCAGGAGGCGACCGCCATAGACTTCAATGTTATGAAGTCCGTGGCGGCCGCTCCGAGGTCGCGGCGTGCTGCTCGCTACTTCGGAGGTCGCCCCTGGAAGTAGCGTCGCCTGCATGTGAACGGAGACTAAGAAAAAACATGTTTTTTTATTTTTTCATTTAGATAGCAAACAAATAAAAATCCAGTGGTGAATAAATACAAAGAAAGAAAGTTCTATTTGTGTGAATAAAAAATGATATACATTATGTTTGGGTACAGTGTTGCATGACCAAGTATTTGCCAATTAAAGTAGGACAGTGCTAAATAGAAAAAAATAAAAAGCCAGTGGTGATTAAATACCACAAAAAGAAAGTTCTATTTGTGTGAAAAAAATTGTATAAATGTCATTTCTGTTCAGTAGTGCATGATGACGCAATTGCCAGTTAAAGTAGCATAGTGCTGAATAGCAATAATAATGCCCTGGTCATGAAAGGGGGGGGGGGGGACCTTCCAGAGAGAAAGTGGTTAAACAAGGGTTTTCCAGCACTGGATTTGTTGTATGTTTCATGTGACTTACCATTTTGTTTTTAAACCGAACTATAAAAGATACACACTATTGTAGCTCTGTATTTAATTAAAACACTTCAGTAAATGCAGAAAGTGTGAATAACTGCATTTAGCATTGAATTAGACCTCTTCACTCCCTACACAGCAGAGTTCAGACAGGGAAAAATAAGCAACACAAGGAGCCAATCAGAATTCAAGAATTATGCTGATAGAAGGAACGAGTAAAGTGACAGCAATTACATGATCAGTGTACTGCTTCTCTATTCCTTGTCCAATCACAGGACAGGTATATGGAGGAGACCTACACATGAAAGAGAAAAGGAAGCACAAACACCTAGTGCATTACCCTTGGACACATTCAAAAAGTTTATCAAAATGCCAAAAACATACTCAAAGACATGAAGAGCATAAATCACATGGAATGAGTACACCATATGTGGAAACGAACATGTCCCTGTATTTGGACCTCTGACGCATTTCCAAAGCTGTCCAAATACAGGGACATGTTCGTTTCCACATGTGGTGGACTCATTCCATGTGATTTATGCTCTTGATGTCTGTGAGTATGTTTTTGGCATTTTAATAAACTTTTTAAAGGTGTCCAAGGGTAATGTACTAGGTGTTTTCACCTCCTTTTCTATTTCACGTGTATATTTCTTGGAGTTCCCTGCCTAAGGAGAGCGACACGTCTATCATTCCCATCGGGGTGAGCGCTTGGGTAATTCAGTTATATGGAGGAGACCTGTAAATAGTACTTAACTGCAGAAAAGGATAATAAGATATTCTGCACTGCCAAACAGGGCTGTGCTGTATGATGGGGCTTTGTAAATCTCAAGATTAGAAAAACAATAATAGAAATCCTTTGACATGTAAAATAACACCATTTGATATGTTTCAAGTTGTGTTCCTAGAGTTTAGCTTTAATAGCACTGTACTGTATGTGAAGCACTTTCAAAGTAGATGCTGAAGAACAGCAAATCACATACTTTTTTGGAAATGTGAAAGTAGAAATGGGCCAATAAAATACTATATAGAAGGAATAATTTGTTTCTATAGGTTTAACAATGTCCTGATTGTGTATATATTACCAAAATATGCTAACATTAACAACATTATACATATCACAGTGAATAGTGAAATTTCTCAAGGGGATGTTTCAGTCACTTCTAAGAGCTTGGTTTACAAATTGGATGTAAAGTAATGCATTGTTACATTCTTTACTCTCATGGGTTTAGTTCTATGAACATTACAATTAGCAGTTTATGTTGTGGGATCGTGCATGTTAATGTATTCGTATGATAGTTATTCAGCTGTTTCCTAATTAAAATGTATCTGTTGATGATTTATGAATGATAGAAACAGCAGTGTTAAATTGAAGATAACATTTATAAGTACTAATACATGGTCTCTAAGATGTATATTATGATTAGTATTGAGAGCCTCAGTGCACATTTTTTGAAGACTGGTATCTCAGTGCAAAAGTATCACTAATTTATTTTGTTGTAATTATCTACAAGGTGCTTCCAAAGCAACAGTGTTCTTATATAAGTATAAAGCAATTAAAAAACAATGGAACAATCATAAATCTTGTTAAAAACATAATTCTTAAAGATGAGCTTCAGATAAACAGCTAAATATCAGATGAAATGTACAACCCAATTCCAAAAAAGTTGGGATACTGTACAAATTGTGAGTAAAAAATGAATGGACTCATTTACAAATCTCATAAACGTATATTTTATTCACACTATAATAAAGATAACATATCAAATGTTGAAAGTGAGACATTTTGAAATGTCATGCCAAATATTGGCTCTTTTAGATTTCATGAGAGTTACACATTCCAAAAAAGTTGGGACAGGTAGCAATAAGAGGCCAGAAAAGTTAAATGTACAGCTGGAGGACCAATTTGCAACTTATCAGGTCAATTGGCAACATGATTGGGTATAAAAAGAGCCTCTCAGAATGGCAGTGTCACTCACAAGTCAGGATGGGCAGGGGATCACCAATTCCCCCAATGCTGCGGCGAAAAATGGTTGAGCGATATCAGTCTTGGATATTTTATAGGTAGGCAACTCCTATCATAATATTGATTAGCGGTTCCAAATTAATAATAACTACAGCGCTAGGGGGCATTCCCCCCAGCATATTTCCAAATATTTGTTCTATTTATTCGGCACATTTGTGTTTTTTAATTAACATGTGTACATGTGTATCAGATTAATGATACAATTGGACATTTGAGGTAACAAGGGAGTAGATGAGCATTAGGCAGGTCTTATAAATGTGAGTACATGGCAGAAGAGTTAGTATAATGCCAAGGGCATTGGTTTCAGTGGACAAACCATACAAAATAAAATCATGCATATACCCAGTTTACAATTTCCTTCACAGGGGTAATATAGGTAATTGACACCAAGACAAATTCAGCTACCAAAGCTAGTATATTTTTTTAATGTAATTAATGATTTATTAATTATTAATAATTGATGATTTTATTCTTGTGTCTTTTGTATCTGCTTGGAGTACAGATTAAAAGTGTAGGTCTTGCTAAGATTTAGAAACAGTGGGGACTATTTATATTTTATCACAAACTAGGGCTCCGTAAGAAAGATATATTCTTATCTATTGCCCTGGTTTACCAGAATGGGGGTAACATTTGCAATGGGGTGAGACAGGAATACAAATCTGACAGTGGTTTTAACCTTCCTAATTACCTGTCTGGTAAAACAGGAAGCAAGAGGAAATATCTCGAATGGAGAGCTCTTCCCTACTTTACTGTAAACCATTTTAAAACTTTTTTTTATTATATCTTATGCATACTAAGGATAAGAGACATGGGATATAGGAAGATATGCCAGCTTTTTGTAGACTTCTGGCAAAGTAGCAGCAACCATTCAACTCCCATTGGTTACCTGCACCATGCCTCTTACCCTTGTATCTGTGAAATATTTATTATAAGCATCATGTTGCATAGTAAACATTGCTTCCTTATAAAACTCAACTCAATTGTAACAAAAGTGTCTTGTGATAGAGGCTCACAGAGAATTGATGACAAGTTTATTATTACAAGGTCCGTTTTAATTATGCATGTATAAAGAATGATACGTTATTTAATGAATCTGTCATTGGCAGAATAGATCGTCTGAAACATTGTCTAATATTATGAGAGAAGCTAAATAAATCTGCTCTTTTAATGATGCTGAGATTCAGCTGGCCAGATGGAAGTTTACAGGTTACCTGTAGAATAGTAAAATTGTAAAGGGACGCCTATGTGAATGAGACCTTAGTATTTGCAGGATCATTAAAGTATAGTCATTGTGCAGCAATACAAAGTAGAAAAAGGAACCTTCTTAATAATGAGCAAACATGGCTGCCTCCAAGTAAAACATTTTTTTAATCTATTACCTAAACTAGTTTCCTTTTACATTAAGGACTTAATTTGATTATTTTCATTAAGAGGTTCACATTCACATTTTTATATAAAAGCTGTAGAAATATAAATTCTCTGTCATTTACTATACAATACCTTGTTAATTTAATGGTGGAATGGGATGTTTTTGTACCAGAGGCCATTTAGTTGTGCTAGCCCCCAGGTCAAACATTGCCTGTTCTCCTTTGAATGCTTGAAGGCTTTTATTTGTGTCAGTCAAACTGTGGACTTTGACGTTCTTTTAAAATGAATTGCTCTTTTGGGTCACAGTAGTCATGCTCAGTGCAATCTGCAGAGCGAACATGTCAGCCCTCAGCTCATATCCATTCACCATGAAAGATTTACTGTTCTAGATCCGTGTTATTTGTAACAATTAATGTTTTGTGTTACAGCTAATCTCCAGCAGAAAACTAGTGACAAAAAATTACTTCAGCTGAAGGACACGGCTTTATCGTCCAATGGACTATGTCAGCAGTTATACAGCATTTTCATTTAAAAAAAATCAGAAGGCTTAATAAATCATGAATATGATTATGAATAAACCTAAACTGTCACATGTGAAGCCAGATCTCAGTGTGGTAGTCTGAGATGACTGGAACGCTGAAGAAATTGCTTTTAGGTTTAAAATTCATGTTGCTAATGACAAGTAATCATGACAATCAGCAGTTTGAGGATCTTTTCTTAACCACTTCCCTACTGGGCACCTTTACCCTCTTCCTGGCCAGGCCAATTTTCAGCTTTCAGTGCTCTCACACTTTAAATGACAATTACTCATGCAACTATCAGAGGATCCTGCAAGCTACTACGACCAATACTATTTCAATTAAGCCAGCTGCAAGCACTGATCATCATCTCATACAAAAGTGTATAGTGCCATAATAAAACAAATCTTAGTGCTGCTCTAAATAATATCATATAAAACAATCAAAAATTAATGAATAATAACTGCTAAAAACTCAGTTGTGACAAGTGTGTGCTATACTATAGATAACATGTGAATCATTAATACTTCTGATATAATCAGATGCTTCTTTAAAAACATAAAGTCCACAAATATGCAAATTTTATGTAAATATATTGTGGTGATCCTTCCCGCCACCGACGTCCGTGTTGTATAGGGTGCTAACTCTTGCTTTTGTGCAGTTAATTGAACACATCCATGTGCCACCATGATGAGTGCTCCCTCCTTATAGTTGGGTTTGAACCTCAAATGATGTGACCTTGCACCTGAGCTTGGTCTAATAACGCCTTTTTGCCTCTCCCCGAACTAGGGATGAGAATCCAGTTAGCCTCAATATGTACTGCTTGTCTTCTTACTCCACTCCTCCATAGCACCGTAGCAATGCCACATACGAAGAAAGAATTCAATAGTGCTTATACCCTTAAAAGCATATTTTTATTAAAAACAATAGTATGGCTACTCACATTTTGCCGGTGCTTCCAGCGCACCAGTCTAAACATAGAAAATTACACTTACATAAGGTGCCGTCACACTGGAATCAGAATGGCAGTGAGACCTCAGGCTTATAATCAAGCTCTGATTTTTGAGGTTGATCATACAGCTAGGGTCCAGCCACCATTCTGATTCCAATGTGGCGGAACCTTATGTAAGTGTCTTTTGGCTAATGCTTTGTATGCTCTTTGTGGACTATTTGCTTCAGTTGCACTTTACTTAAGGTCCAGCTTCCAGTTTTCCATTCAGAGTTTGGCGGTTTTCTAAAGTGAGTCAAAGTCACTTATTTTTATTTTGAATTCATTTGTTGTTTTCCCATTTTTATGGTATAATAAATACTACACTGTGAGTACTTTCTCTTGCATCTGGTGATTTTCCTGCCTGATCGATTGAGAGTTCCCTGATGGCCTCATTATAAAGATTGGGACATCTACCACATCTTATCGATTAACATTGATAACCAGAGAGGAAGAACACTAGCAGCTAGAGGCATTGTTGCTTTCCTATAACTTAGACAGCAATGGGTTTGTTTTTCAGCTATATGGTGGAGGCAAGATATCACGGGGGACACCTGAGACTGTCATTTTTCTGCACTTTGACCTGATTTAAAAGACACGTGATTAAGGACACTTATCACTATTTTATACACTTTAATGTATTATTTATGACAGAGATTTAATTTTATTTAATTTTTGATTGCACTTACAGCGCTGCAATATTTCTTTATGTTGTTCTTATGAGTGTTGGTATATTTACACTGATTGCACGCAGCTGTTATTTGACCAATTGAGCGCTGACATCACATTATTTTTATAATATGAAGTTGGGTTGCTGGCGATAAATTGTTGGGCACAGAGGTTGCACTGGTCCATAATTGAATGTAATAGGTCATCCCTAAAAAATACTGTATATATAAAAAAAAAACAATGGGTGCAAAATTTTCAGTGTTGGCCCTAACCCCTGGCTGGTCATTAAAAGGGGGGGGGGGGTATTTGCCACTCTCAAGTTAGGGGGATGCCATAGAGAATTTTAAGGTGCATATGGTTGGCTGGCATGGGCCCTAACCCTTTTTGACAGACGTGGCACCCCACTAGTATCAGGCCTTTCTTGCAGAGGTACTTCATTTCTGGTGGATGCCACTGCGCAACTGGTGGATGCCTCTGCACTACCGGTGGTTTCCACTGCACTATGGTAGCCTGCTCCTCACCAGAACACATTCTTTTGGTGGGCAAACTTTCCTCCTCCTCTGATTCTGCTACACTCCCGCTACTTAACACTGGTTCTTATTCTGAATCACAATCAGATACAGAAAGCTCCCCACTGCTCTTGTTGCTCATATTTAATATTTGGTATGCCTCCACACTGGTAAAAAAAAAACTTTTTAGATATAGTAGTGACTCTGGGCTGTGGTGACCCACTGCTGTGATAGGCACATTGATACAAATGTGGCTGCATTGATGTGCACTAATAAGGGTGCACTGAGGTGCGCTATTGAGGCTGCACTGATGGACACTGATGAGGCTGCACTGATTGGTGATGATGAGATTGACACTTACATACAAATCTCTATAATATATAAACAGTGTTATGTAATAAAGTGAATAAATCATACAGTCAAATGTGACATATTCCCAAAACCAATGTTTCTTCAAAGCAAATCTTTCTTCACCACTTGTGCTCAAAAGTGTGGATGCACACTCACCAGAGATGTTTGGCCCCTACAGGCATTGTCAAGATAATATAAACTTTCTAAATGGACATCCTCATAGGATGCTCATTTTGAGAGCCTGGATGGTTATTACTAACCTTTTTTGTAATTTTATGTATACCTTTTTTCCATTTTTTAGACTCCTTGCAAAGCACATGATTAACCAAAATCATAGATATGTGCGTGTATGTGTTTATGAATTTGTACATGTACATCTTTAATAAAATTCAATATATGGTTTAAATCTTTATTAAAATTACATAGGTTTAACTAGTTAATAACACCTTCTTTTTTTAGATTTTTTTTTAGGATTTTTCAAGATCTTTTTAGATTTCTCAGAACCCCAATTAGGAATAGTATAAGCTCATTCACTTAAAAAAGTGATATGAAATTGGGATATTTTAACCCCAACTAGTAATATTATCAGCTCATTGACTTGATAAGTGTTATTAAATTGTGATTTAATAATACACTCCGGAATAATATTGCTAATTTTGGGATTGCTAATTATCATCTCACCATTAGATGGCAATGATGAATGAGCTATGTAAGTGCCACATTTTTATCACCTTTTAATTTTTCACAAGTGTGTTAATTCCATTTAAAGGGGTAGCTACATTTGTTTTTTGTTTTATGCTTTTATGTTGATTACATGTAGGTGCCAAACATTGGTTCATTTATATTCTTTGCTGATGAGATTGTACTGATGGGTGTGGTTGGGGCTGTACTGATGGGTGCCGATGAGGCTGCACTGATGGGTGTTAATGAGGCTGCTCTGATGGGTGGTAATGAGGCTAGACTGATGGGTGCTGATTAGGCTGCACTGATGGGTGCTAATGAGGCTACACTGATGGATGCTGAAGAGGCAGCTCTGATAAAGCTGCACTGATGGGTGCTTATAATGCCACAATGGGTGCTGATGAGACTGCTCTAATAGGTGCTGATGAAGCTGCACTGATGGGTGCCGATGAGGCAGCATTTATGTGTGCTGATGTGCACTGATGAGGCTACACTGATAGGCACTGATAGGCACTGATCAGGTTGAACTGATGGGCACTGATCAGGCTAAACTAATGGGCACTGATATGAACCTATGAGGCTACACTGATGTGCAATAATTCATTGCACAGATGAGGCTGCACAGATAAACCAGAACAGATGGGGCTGCACAGATGGGGCAGCACTGATGAGGTACTGATCTGCTACACTGATGTCCACTGATGAAGCGGCACTGATGGGCGCTGATGAGGCTCCATTGATGAGGCAGTACTGATAATCGGCACTGATGGGCACTGATAACAGCACTGATATGCAATGATGAAACAGCAATAATGAGGCAGCACTGATGGGCACTGTGTGAAACTGATGGACACTATGTGACACTGATGGGCACTGTAAAGCCCTTAAAAATGAGCAAACTCACTCTCCCGGCACTTGGTCTCTGTGTGAGGGAAGGAGAGCTGTCAACCCCCGATGACCTGCTCTGTTTACATTTGTAATTGCTTGTGATTGGACACCGCGATCACATGGTAAAGGGCTACTGTGATTGGCCCAATTCTTGATGTGCTGTGTCCATGGCACACAGTGATCACAGATCAGTCTCAAAGTATGCCGTAGGAACTGCATTCTTGGGAATATGTCATCATACGCCCTCCCGGAAATGTATATAATTCGGCTATAGCGCAGTCGACTAGAGGTTAACTCTTTTAATATCTATCAGCTTTAGATATGCTGAATGGAGTCAGACAGTGCTCTATGTCCAGGTGTTGTAGATAATTAATACAGGAATGAGCAGAATTATTTTATTAATACTTTATAAATTGTATTCTGATATTAGCAGAGATGGCAAATATACAGTATGTTACATTATCTATTTAGACATATTGCATAGAAGGTTTTGTTTTAAAAGCTGAATTATCTTCAAAAACATTACCATTCTGAAAGTATCACAGGCCTTACATTTTTTCCAAATTATCTAGGCAAGAAAGCATTCAAGCCATTTCCCAATCTGAATTATTGCTTTATCACACATGGGCACAAAAAATTCAGTTCTAAGGTTGCATTCCTGTAGCAACTACATAGTCCTGTCAAACCAATTTACCATCATTGCATTGCATAGGATAGTATGTCTCTCTGTATCAAGCCACTTAGTGATATGCTATGAGAAAACTAATGTAAACTGCAGCACTGGGCTGTGGTGACATTGCAGTCCAAGTAAATTAAGTAGCATATGTGCAGTCGTCTATGTTGTAAAAAATGGGTAAGTAAGATCTTCCTGTTTTACAAAAATGCTGTCACTTGGATTTCAGAGCTGATACTCTTGTGTAGGGGGCATTAGGAAAAAAGCATCTAAACTGAATTAGATGCAAGCACCTAGAGCTAAATACATGCATTATCACTTCACAAAGCACCCTGAAATTCTCAAAAAGTTTAGGTACTCTGATGTGCAAGCACTTTCTTCAGTTCCAGAAGTCAAAGCTCGCTCCTTTCTTTTTCCCTATTACAGCCTTTCTGGTGGTGTGCCGCCAGAGGTCCTCAGGTTTGCCATGGGATCAGATGAGCCCAATCTCCTAATCCCCTGCCAAACTGTATATCAGCACCATGAGTCAGCTCCATCAGCTTCAAAAGTGAAAGTGAAGAGAGGGGAAGTGTGTTGTGCTCTCTGCTTCCCCCTACAGTGCAGTACCCGGCTGAATGAGAAAGGTACTGTGCTGGAATGTTTTCAAGAGCTTTATAAATGTGTCTGTGTGTGTACATGTGTGTATATGTGTCTTAATGTATGTGTCTTTATGTGTGCATATACACATGTATCTGCGTGTGTGTTTGTGTTTGTACACATGTGTCAGTTTGTGTCTGTATGTGTGTGTGTTACTTTTAATTCTGACCCCCATTTTCCTGTACCATCAGAACTGTTTTTGTAGGGCTTGTTTGTGATAGTAGCAAGGACTGCTGCTCCTCTGAAAAGCACTCCATGCTCAGTTCACTTTTCAGAGGAATTTAACAGGTTGTAAAGAGGCAATATGTTGCCTCCTCACCACCTGTTTTAAGCCCATAAATGAAGCATCACTACACTGCAACTGTGCAATGCACACAGTTGTGGGGTGCTTGAAGTGCAGCCCATTCAAACTGGATACACCTCCACCTGCAGCCACAGCATGTGTACACCCCCAGCTGCTGCCTCTGGAGCTAAAGAAGGAGAAGTTGGGGGTGGTAAAATCAGCTCAACCATGTGATTTTACCTCCCCTCCAACCTGCGATTTTGCACATGTTCCGCGACACACAGTAACGTGAACCAAGCCTTGGACAGGGGTGCCTCAAGACCGAAAATACTTTTCTAGAGCGTCTGACTGGAAAAAGGTTGAGAAACACTGCTCTATTAGTCAGGCTGGACATAATGATTACTAACCAGCTAGGTAAGGAGGGAAGGTTCAGTAGGATGTAAGGCATGCAAGCGCTCCTAAATGCTCTAAAGGACTTTTTGTAGTTAACCTGTGAGCATCATTTGTTGTTGTTTTGCAATCATTGGACCTTTTTTCCTTTAAACTGTTTGATCTAAGAATGTTTAGGTGTTGAGCTGTGACATATTGTATTATTCATATTATTATTTCTGGCTATAGTCAACAGAAAGTAGTTCTGTCAGAACATACCACTGTGGAAGTAAATAAAAGGTATAACTTCCTTGTTAAGATCTATAATTGCTATTTAATGTGGGCACTAGTTTTAATAGTTTTCTTTATAAAGAAATACCAACAAGTACCCAAATGCTAGTATGTAATTAGACAGAACATTTAAATACTAACTAGTATTCTGGCTGAGTTTTGAATTTTGGATACAGAGGAGTAGCACTGAAATTTTAAACATTTCTGTCAAGTATTTATATCTGTACACAAGTCCATTTTCTCTCACTTCCTGTTTTTGTGACACTCCTCCAAGGGTAGGCGAGTGTCATTTGGACAGAAAGGCACAGACATAATTGTCAATTTACATTGTCAGAAGCTCCTTCCTCAATCTACTAAAAATGTATTTTTGTTTCTTTATTTGTCTTTATTTGTCCTCCTTGAAGAGATTTCCCATCACTTTCTACCCTGGCACGACTTTAGAAGACACCATTAGCAATAAAAACCCATTCCATCCATAACTAAATAAAAAGGTTTGGCTGAAGAGCAGTTGGAAAGTAGAAACAGCATCAGTCAGCCATGTTGCTTAGCCCTTACAATAAACAAAAATCTAGTTAATATAAAAATATATCAAAATGTAATTAATAAAATATCATAAACATATGAGAATTTATTGATGTTTTCGTTGTAAAAGTGCCAATTTCAGCTTGCATACTGGCTGCATGTTTTGAACACAATCTCAGCTGTTGTTTGATCTCTACACAGCATGTGAGCCCAACCAAGAGTTAAAAGACTGATTTATCTTCTCAAGGTGTAGTATTCTACTTTGTCTGCAGAATAGGAAACAGAAAAAAAGAGTCTTGCTGGCCAGTGATACAGAACTTTATCTTCCAAGCATGCACATAGCAATAAAAGAAATTCACTATCCATGAAGCATCAAGACTCAGGAGTATATTGTTTTACATCTCAAGGACAGGAAAATGAGTTTGTTCCAAAACTTCTTCCAGCTAGAGAAATATGTGCAGAAAGCTTTCTGAAGTCAAGTCCTAAGTCACTATCAATAGGTTAGGCTTTGAATGGTTTCTTTGAAAGGGATATGCATTGACTAAGTTAAATAGAATGTTTTATATGTTGATGACTAATGCTTACTATGGATTTATGGATTTTTCAATCGATACAACTGCGATTTGAGCATATTCTAAATAATCTTGCATGGGGACTAGTGATTACACTTAAGCATTTCTGAAAGGAGAAAATATGTGAACTTGATGAGCCTGCTAGAGTTTCATTCGTGCATAATATTTTTTCTTGAATCCCTGAAATGCTTTTTACTCTTTGTAGATTTAGACCTATTGGTAACCAGACAGACATATTTTGAAGGGCTGTGGCTCTTAAGCTCTCTATAAACTACTGTCCCAGATCTATTTACTTGGCAATAAATGTTCATGATACTATCTTCTCAGGGAGTAGTTTTTTTTTTTCTCAGGATGTTCAGAATGAGGGATGTCGTTCACTTTATTATCTATTTATTTATTACAGGTACCTATAAAGCACTGTAAATTTATATTATACTTTTACATCAGTCCCAGAATTCTGCATGTCTTTCTAACCTTATGGGTTCATCTTTTACATGGATATACTTGACAACGAAGGTTCTAGTGGTATCTCAATCTTAGTATTTAAACATTACAGCAATGTAAAAGTTCCTATGTTGCTTTCCAACTGAGTTACTTACTCACCACCTCCATGTGGGGGAATAAACACAGTCTGTTCCCACTGAACTTCCAGAAGGGAGAATCCTTGAGGCTACCCACACCTAGGCCTTAAGGCCTAAGGACAGAACAGATGTCAAAGCTGCATACTCACAGTAAAAAAGCCCAGCAGCCCCCAAGCCTGCTGATTAGTCAGGTGTCAGGAATCACCAGAAGAGATGGTCATATCTGAGTGACTTCACTTAGGAAACTGGAAACAGAGTGTATATGCTTTCAAGTGGGATTTATTTACAGCAAAACAAAATCCTTCCAATTACTAGCACGCAGCAAACATAAAAGTATAGGTGAACCAAAAACCCAGTGACAGAATAAGGATAGAAGATTGAATATTGCTTGCTGAAAGTGGAATGCCCACACAAAACTCAAAATTTGTTTGGTTGGTCCCCCTAGGGTGGGATTTTAAAGGGCAAGAAAAAAGAGATAATTTAAAATTAATACATTTTATTATAACAAAATACAATTAACAATGTACAAACATAAAATCAATGTGGTATAAATCTTGTTAGCACAGCTGTAATTACTGATTTTCAGGAGCAAACCTGGTGACTGATTACCAGGAGCAAAACCCAATGCGTTTTGAGAAACAAAGGTTTAATTTCTTCGTTGGGGGTATTGAGCTACCGATTATATTCAGTCTGTTTGAAAAAGAACAAGATTCAATCACATGTTCTAAATATTAACATCATATATCACATTTAAAACATTGTGTCCAAAAACATTATACTAACCAATTACAGGTGCACAGAGCAGAAAACCACATACTTTAAAAGCAAAAACTGTTAGTTCTTGGCCACATCTTGCCCCATAGGGAGTCAACTCCCAGGGGAGACACCAGCAACCGGCAATTTCTTGGCGCACAAGGGGTACAATGGGGGACCCCCACTACCCGAGTCTGATGGACAAAAGAAATAAACTATAATGGACATGGTATATAAATTATATATTGTCGCACACCCCCTAAAACCAGTGACAGAATAACAAACAGAAAGCTTAACAATTAAATATATATAATATCTACAAAATATACAAAATGAGGAACACTGAAAAATGAGGAAAACAAAACTGGGATCAGGAACTAGGGGGGAGGTGGCAGGTACAAGGCAGCAGGATACAAGGTGCAGAGAACAGGGCAGCAGGAACATGATAATCGCTAGCAGTATCTGACAGCAAGCAAAATTTTGAAGTAAGAGGCACTTAGTAGTTTAGAATCTAAATACCCTCCCAACAGCCAGCATCAGGTGGAAACTGATTACTGGGATCTGCTGGATGCTGGGAGACACCTCTTGGTGGACACTGGAATTACAACCCTCTGCCCAGGAAACCACAAAACACAATTAATTTTAATTACATAGTGTTATTCATAATAAATTTGCAGCTAATAAGTGAATAAAGTTAACATGTTTAATATAAAAATATATATTTCATATAATATTCTAAAATACTATAGTATTCTTGTGTTTAAAGAAAAGCATAATTAATAAATTGTTAGATATCTTAACTATATGGTTTAATTTTACTAACAAATGCTGCTGGAAAGCATTAACCTTCCCACTCCCAATGAAGTCCTTTTGGCACCACTACCATCCTGTTTTTGGCAACACATTTATTCTGGCAGAGTTATCTGGAAAGATATGTACATGTCAAAATGCAAGAATATGCTAACTCACAATGCTCTCCGTCATTCACCATTTGCTTAAGATGTCAAGTATTTTAACCACCTTGGTTAGCACATAGTGTTATTTTTCTCTGCTTCAGTTATGGTGAGTCCTTGCATTATATATTGCATATGTTCTTTACAAATAAATGGGACAAGTACAATTTTATTTTTTTTCTGCTTTATTATTAAATAATTGAAACTCTAAGGGAAACATACAAAGATGAAGAACTTCTTTCATGATGCTACAACAAGAATATTCAATATCCTCCCAAGCGTAGAAACATGAGCACTTCTGTTAGACTAGAGAGTTTATATTATGCATGAATTGTTTCTCTATTTGCCAGCAGGTCGACTTCTAGCTCAGCAATAAATTCTGTAAACTTGGATTCATGTGCAAAATGAATGTGACAAATCTGTTCTAAAATGAATGTGATGTGCTGGCCTAGATCTTGGTACTATTTTCTTTATGATAACTGTTAATAAAAACATTGTCTATGCTAATGTTTATGGACAGTCAGATTTGTTTAATTAGGCAGTGTGAAGAGCAAAAATGAAAAGTGTAGTAGCCCAAGGTAACCAAGTAACTTTTGTTTACTTACAGGGAATCGCTGAAAGATAAATTGTAATATGGTTTAGGGGACTTATCTTTTTTGAATAAGCAGATAATATTCAGATGCTGAGTGACACAACAAACAGTTAATGGCTCAAGGAATTGTAAAGTCAGAAGGTATTTTATCTTAATGCATTTAATGCAATAAGATAAAAACCCTTCTGTGTGCAGCAACCCCCCTAAACCCCCCTAATACTTACCTGAGCCCCATCTCTGTCCAGGAGTGTCTCGGCAGTCTGACACTCTCCCTCTTGATTGGCTGAGACACAGCAGTGGCACCATTGGCTCCCGCTGCTGTCAATCAAAGTCAGTCAGCCAATAAGGAGACACAACAGGGACACAAACAGCAATAAAAACTTATAGGTGTTCTAATCCATCTCCCATGTATCCAAAATGAAAACAAAAAAGGTTTGTCTTTAGTTATACTTTAAAAATTAAATAAGAGCCTATTAAAATAAAAGCATGTGATTATCTTGTTGATTACATTAGAGGGTAGATTGTCCTACAGGAGTGGGGATGCAACTCGATGCACATCTTGCTCCATATAATTGTTCCTTGAACGAACGCTCAAGGGCAAATACTGCTGTGCAAGATGTGAGGTTGTTATTTGTTTAGAAGCCCAGATCCTGGATCTACAGAATCGGCTGGCAACATTGCAAAGCATTAGCAACCTGGATAGGAGTGTGTGCCACACCTATTAGGTGTTGATTGGGCCAATCTAGAGGAGGGTGGTGATATGTAGCGAAGGCACCAGAGGTAGATAGCAGAGTGAGGGGGGTAGAGGAAGGAGTGTCATAAAAGGTTTGTCCTGATTTGATACATCCCAACAAATATGCCAAGCTGTGGGACATTGGGAATGTCAGCATAGGAGTGGCATTGCTGGAGCAGACTATCTTCCTTAGCTGCCAGGCAAAGGACTAATCTAATAAAGATGGGGACAAGGTTACAGGCAAGGATAGACAGATACTGGTGGTAGGAGCTTAGAGAGGTAAACATATGGCTGAGGAACTGGTATAAGAAGGATAAGGAGAAGGTGTCAAGGATACTTAGTGCTGGTATCCTGTGAAACAGGCATGGCCAAAAATGAATGGGCATGCAAAGAGAACACCAGGCACAAAGATGTGATATATTATATAAAGCAATGTGGTTTATTAAGGAAAAATGCCAGTAAAACACTATAACAAGCAGAAACCAAGAACCTAAACCAGGAAGCTTGTAAAAATAAAAGGCATGTACACAAATGCTAGAAGTCTGACAAAAGTGGAAGAACTAGAACTTCTGAAACATGAGGAAGATTTTGACTTTGTGTAAATATCAGAAACCTAGCTTGACAGCTCATATAACTGGCTTGCGACTGTCCAGTTGTACTCCCTGTATTGGAGGGACAGGATGGTAAGAAGAGGGAAAGGGCTGTGGTTTTATTTGAAGAGCAATTTAATAGTGAATATGTGGGATGACATTACTAATAGGGCTGGTGAGGAAGGGGAATCTTTGTGGCTGGAACTTAAAAGGGATGAAACAAACAGTAAAGTATGTGTGTGCCTATGCTATAGGCCCCCTAACAATAAGGTGGGGGAGGCCCATCTACTTTCACTGTTAGAGATGTCCAGACGGCAGGGCAATGTTATAATTATGGGAACTATCCTGATATGGATTGGGCAGAGGGAACTACTCACCCAACTAGGGGCCGTCATTTATTGAATGTAAAGCAGGACGATTTCTTGACTTAAATTGTGGAGGCTCCAACTAGAGCTAATGGTTTTCTAGACCTTCTAATTACAAATAGCACAGAGCTGTTTGCAGATGTGGAACTGATGGATTATTTAGGTAACAGTGATAACAAAGTAATTCATTTGCAATACATTTTAGGGAAAGAATGCATGTGAGAAAGAGAAAAACACAACTTTTTTTTAAACTGAGCTCCTTGCTGACTTTAAATAGGAACACATTTTTTTGCAGCAAAATACACTGTAGAGAAGTGGGAGTGCTTTAAGGGCATGTTAAACAATGACATGCATCAGTGCATTCCACTGGAGAACCAATATAAAAAGAACAAAAGTTATGCTTGGGCGGCTAAACACTAATATAAAAAGGCATATTAATGAGAAAAAACTGTTCTTTAATTAATATAAGATTAAATCATCAATATAAATATAAGGTTCAATCAAGGGTCATCATCAGCATTACAAAACTACAAAGAATGCAAAAAGTAATGAAAGAGTGAGATTAGGACAGCTGCAATAGATTGTGCATGACACTTTTCTGAGGAGAGTAAAAACAATTTTCAAAACCTTTTCAAACATAATAATAGTACAAATGCTAGGTCAGAACATATTGGCCCCATAAAAGATGATTAGGAGAAATTGGTCACAAGCCCCGGCGCCACACATCCATGACAAGTCTAGAAAAACGTAATGTGAATAAATCATGAGGACCAGTTTGCTTACACCTGAAACTTGTCTAAAGAACTTAGCTATTGTACACTATATTACCAAAAGTATTGGGATGCACTGGGATGCCTGCCTTTGTGAACGCTTAGGGCGTCAGCATACCAAGACATTTTGGCCAATTTCATGCTCCCAACTTTGTGGGAACAGTTTGGGGATAGCCCCTTCCTGTTCCAACATGACTGCACACCAGTGCACAAACAAGGTCCAAAAAGAAACAGATGAGCGAGTTTGAGGTGGAGGAACTCGACTGGCCTGCACAGAGTCCTGACCTCAACCCGATAGAATACCTTTAGGATGAATTAGTGCAGAGACTGCAAACCAGGCATTTGCATAAACACACTCCTAAACCTAGGCGTCCCAATACTTTTGGTAATAAAGTGTCTATCCAGACTATTATTCCTACTTTTTAAGGACAGCTTACTGGCTGGAATGGCACCAGCAGATTTGTGAAAAGCACCCATGGTACCAATATTCAAGACCCAGAATTGAAAACCAGTAGTTAGCCTAACATAAATAGTATGTAAACTGTTAAAATGAATAATAAGGGACCCTATTCAAGAATTTGCTAAAGAAAATAGTATAACTATTAGTAACCAACACAGATTTATGAAGATTAATTCTTGCCACACCAACCTTTTTTATTCTATGAGGAAGTGAGTTGTAATTTGGATAGAGGGAGGCCCCTAGACATAGTGTATCTCGATTTCACTAGGACATTTGATACAGTATCCCACTAATGATTACAAATGATTGTCTTTCGACACTGATGACAAGGTACATACCGGGGAGAAAGAGCAGGTCCAGAGGGTGGTGATTAATGGGATATTTTCTGAATGGTTTGGAGTTGTAAGCAGGGTGCCCCAGGGTTCTCTCCTGGGACTGATTCTGCCTAATTTGCTGATAAATGATATAGCAGTTGTAATAAATAGTTTTATCTCAGTGTTTGCTGATGATAAAAAAGCAGGGCAAAAACGTCACAATAACTTGCCCAGGAAGACATCCTTTAATAAAGAAATGCATCGGTCAGATTCTCCTGCTAAAGTCATTGCATACCGGAAGTAACCGCTGTTTGCCTGATTTGGTGATTTTTTTGATGTGCATTGTTTATTTACACATGTAAGTGCAATTCTCACCAGATGACATTATACGCTATGAGATGTGTCTGTATGCTTTCCTTTACTTTAATTTGTGCTGCTGGAAGATAGAGCATGGCTGTTTGGGGAGCTGTGTTTACTAGCAATCCTGGGATGTATATAGAGAGAAACCATTGAAGATTTAATATTTCGGCCTAAGCTTTTGGTGACCACACAGTGTACAGGGATATATAAAACAGTAGTCACACAGACACATATGCACACATACACACTCTCATGTTGAACCCAATGGACTGGTTTCTTTATTCAGTCTTACCAACTATATGTAACACTTATTTTGAAGTACTGTACACTACATAGACCGGACCCCTGTAATGCTTTTGGCTATGCTGTTTATTAAATCAAATTATTTAGCAACAGTTGCTTGTTGCTGTGTAGTAATAATGTCTAACACTAACAAGAAATATGTTGAAAAGCAATCCAACGTTGTGTTTTAAATACAGGTGCATCTCATAAAATTAGAATACCATCAAAAAGTTAACTTATTTCAGTAACTCAATTCAAAAAGTGAAAATTCAGATATTTTATATAGATGTGTTACATGCAGAGTGATACATTTCAAGCATTTATTTCTTTTAATTTTGGTGATTATGGCTTACAGATAGTAAAAACCCAAAATTCGGTATCTCAGAAAATTAGAATATTACATAAGACCAATTAAAAGTATGTCCATGTACAGTATAGATGCACTCAATACTTGGTTGGGGCTCCTTTTGCATGAATTACTGCATCAATGCAGGGTGGCATGGAGGCGATCAGCCTGTGGCACTGCTAAAGTGTTATGGAAGCTCAGGTTGCTTTGTTAGAAGCCTTCAGCTCATATGCATTGTTGGGTCTGGTGTCTCTCATCTTCCTCTTGACAATACTCCACAGATTCTCTATGGGGTTTAACTCAGGCTTGCTAGCAAATGAAGCACAGTGATACCAAGACCATTAAACCAGGTATTGGTACTTTTGGCAGTGTGGGCAGGTGACCTGCTGGAAAATGAAATCCGCATCTCTATAAAGCTGGTCAGCAGAGGGAAGCATGAATTGATCTATAATTCCCTGGTGGAGGGCTGCGCTGACTTTAGACTTGATAAAACACAGTGGACCAACACCATCAGATGACATGGCTCCCCAAATTATCACTGACTGTAGAAACATCACACTGGACCTCATGCGGCTTAGATTCTGTGTCTCTCCACTCTTCCTCCAGACTCTAGGACCTTGATTTCCAAAGTAAATGCTACATTTTCCACAGTCCATGATGATTTGGGGAGCCATGTCATCTGGTGTTGGTCAACTGTGTTTTATCAAGTCCAAAGTCAGCGCAGACCTCTACCAGGAAATTCTAGAGCACTTCATGCTTCCTTCTGCTGACCAGCGTTATGGAGATGCTGATTTCATTTTCCAGCAGGACTTGGCACCTACCCACACTGTCAAAAGTACCAATACCCGGTTTAATGATCATGGTATCACTGTGCTTGATTGGCCAGCAAACCTGCCTGACCAAAACCCCATAGAGAATCTGTGGAGTATTATCAAGAGGAAGATGAGAGACATCAGACCTAACAATGCAGATGAGCTGAAGGCCACTATCTAATCAACCTGGGCTTCCATAACACCTTTAGCAGTACCACAGGCTGATCGCCTCTATGTCACACCACATTGATGCAGTAATTCATGCAAAGGCATTGAATTGGTCTAATATTGGCCTAATATTTGGTCTAATAAGGTGATATTCTAATTTTCTGAGATACTGAGTTTTGGGTTTTTGCCAGCTGTATGCCATAATTATCAAAATTAAAAGAAAGAATGCTTGAAATATATCACTCTGTGTAACGCATATATATAAAATATATGAGTTTGACTTTTTTAATTGAATTACCGAAAAAGGTAACTTTTGATGACATTCTAATTTTATGATATGCACCTGTAAATTATCCAAATAATCTGACCCAGCACAAAGCCTCTTAGTGAAGTGTACTGGAATTTTGTAATCAGGTTCTGGTTTAACAATAACTCTAATACTTAAAAAATAGAATGTTGCAATTTCTCTTTGACTGAAGATTTTTCCGCACAATAACTGTTATGTGAAGAAGGTATACATTAACAATATAAGGCAGTAAACCTACTAACTTGACATTTAGTACTTACAATGCTAAGACTTCCATCTGCTGGAAGACACTGTCAGTTTGTATGCTACACAAATCTTTATTGAGATATTTAACAAATTATCGTATAGCTATTATAATGCTAGTTTAAAATTATATTACTGGTCTGTTTAAAAGAGTGGAGTATAAAGACGTGCTAATTTGCCTATTTAGGGGACTAATGGCAGCACTAAAACCTTAGAGGATAAAGTGGAAATGCACGCAAAAAATAGATCATTTAAATTCCTAAAGCTAAGCTATATCATTAATGTCTCAGGAAAATATAATATGTTATTGCTTCATCTCCTATATGTTAAATCCATGCAACTAATATGTTTTGAAGCTTTCATAAAACTGTTTATATGTTCATCTTACCATGCAAGATTTCTAAAAACAGAACAATATCAACCTTATTTAAAACGAAACTCCAGTCAAACCCTATAATAGCCAAATAATATAGGTATATGTTTAAAATATACTATTAGCATGGTTGGCCAGTAATGGTTTGGGCCAGTAAATGTGGGTTTATGAATCAGTGTCTTTGCTGCTATCTTCATTATACCCATTAAAATGCACCAAAACATGAACGAGAATTAAAAAATAACAGGTAAAACCAGTAAAAAAAATAACAACAATTAGGAAACTGTAAACTGTCAAAATCTGTTAAACGTACTTGATTTACTTTCACCCCTTTCCTGCCCAGGCCAATTTTCAGCTTTTAGCGCTGTCGCACTTTGAATGACAATTACGCAGTCATGCTATACTGTACCCAAAATTAATTTTTATCATTTTTTTTTCACACAAATAGAGATTTCTTTTGGTGGTATTTAATCAGTGCTGGGTTTTTTATTTTTTTACTAGAAAAAAGACAGAAAATTTTGAAAAAAAAAAAGTTTTTCTGAATTTCTATCAGTAAATTTTGTAAATAAGTAATTTTTATCCTTCACTGATGTGCGCTGATGAGGCAAAACTGATGGGCACTGATAGGCTGCACTGATGGGCACTGATGAGAGGGCACTTATGGACGCTGATGAGGTGGCACTTATAGGCATTGATGAGGTGGCACTGATGAGGAGGCACTAATATGCCGCACTGATGGGCACTGATAGGTGGCACTGATAGGCAGCATTGATGAGCACTGATAGGTTGCACTGATGGGCACCGATAGGTAGCATGAATGGGCACTGGTGGACACTGGTGCATGGCACTGACAGGCGCCACTGATGGACACTGATAGGCATAACTGATGGGCAGCACAGATGAGCAGGCACTGATGGGCACTGACTGTCAACACAATGGGCACTGATTGAGGTCACTGTGGGCACTGATTGGGGTCACTGATGGGTATTGGTTGGTGTGTCGGATGGGTGACTTATGGGCACTGTTTTTACTTTACTGTAATCAGGGCACTGATGATCAGTTTCCTGTTTACCTGTCCTAGACTCCCCTTTGAGGTGGAGCTGCTGATCGGCTCCCCTCGCCACACACTCTGACAGTGTGAGGTGAGGAGCGCCAATAAACGGCACTTCCTCATTTGCATGTGACCGGCTGTGATTGGACACAGCCGATCACATGGGTAAAGAGCCACATCATTGGCTCTTTACCAAGATTGGGGTCGCACCATGTCCTAGGAACATGGCGCTGCTCCGATCGCTGTGCTGCGTGCCCCAGCAGGCGTGGAAAAGTGGCCGTTCTCGGGCGCCATCATATGACATCCTCCCAGATTGAGGGCCACACTGCTCCGCCATCATTTGTCAGTGGGCGGGCGAAAAGTGGTAATATTAGTATTATATAAACCATGGAAGGCAAATTCAGCAGCATTTTCATGGGTCTTCTGGGCAGCATTGATAAATACATTAAAGCAGATCATACTAAAGTATGATATGAAAAAACTGTTAGCAGGCAAGCTCATTATTGCAAGAAGGGAGATGCAAAATCTCTTCTGCAATAAAATAGACCTGCCAGCCTGCTCCCAGTCATCTGTTGTGTGTACACTTAGCTGCAAATGCACAGTTTAGTTTACATTCTGGCACAGTGCTTTTATGCTGAGATGACTGTACTCTTGCACATATGCAGGAGTGACTTCATCCAGATCTGGCCTGGCCTAGCCAGGGAGAAAATGCCAGGAGCACCTTGAGGGGGTCATATTATTGATGCAAAGGTACTTACCTTAGCAGAGTTATTTTCCTTTTTAAGTTGCACATTTATACAGCGGCAAATGTGAGCTTGATAAATCATTCACCACATTTTAAATATATAAATATATACTTTAGTGTTGCTTCGGGTATAACAGACAAAATGCAGGCATTAAAAAGTCTTGAAAATGACTTACTTAAAATTCAATTTAACATCTTTCTGCATACATCTTCTTTAATTTTTATCCTGCTTCATAGTCTTATACTTAGGGCTATCCAGATAATAAGATACACAAATATTTTACAAGGGCTGACTATACCTAAAACAGGAAAAATGTATAACATATACCCTTCACAGTGGTTACAAACTTGATTAAGATAAAAAGCCTTCTGTGTGTAGCAGCTTCCACAACCCCCCCCCCCTTAATACTTACCTGAGCCCCATCTCTGTCAAGCAATATCCACAAGTCCCTCGGACATCTGGGACTCTCCCTCCTGATTTGCTGAGACACAGCTGCAGTACCAATGGCTCCCTGCAGCTATTAATCAAAGTCAGTTACCCAATCAGGAGAGAGAGAGAGATGGGGCGGGGCCAAACCACAGCTCCATGTCTGAATGGACACACGGAGCTGCAGCTCGGCTCGGGAGCCCCCATAGAAAGCTGCTTGCTGTGTGGGCACTCATCAAGAGGGAGGGGCCAGGAGCAGCAAAAAAGGACCTGAGAAGAGGAGGATTTGGGCTGCTTTGTGCAAATTTTTTATTTTTTTAAATGAGACTTTACAATCACTTTAAGATGCTGTTACTAAACTATTTTTGCAAACAGGCAGGCTTTTTATTGAAAAGGAGATATATTATGAAGTTGATTTACTAAAGTCAAATATACTTCACACTTTGGCAGGGAAGCTGCACTTTGCTTGGGAAACATGATGGAATTTTATTTTGCAAGAAATACCCAATCGAGTGCAAGGAAAAAAAAGTAAAAAATGCATTTTTGTTTGCATGTCATTGAATGATGGCAGTTAGCTGAGCTTTACTTTATTCACTAAGCTGTCATTCACTATATTTTCTTGCATAGCGTAACTTACCTTAAAAAGTAAACATTTTATTTGCCTTTAGTATATCAACGTTTAAGTAACTTCTGCAAAAGGAGTCTTACCTGCCTTTATTCCATCTTCTTTACAATGTACACTGATCTGTGCATACAATGTTCAGTAAACATTTTTGGCATCTGCCAGGATGAATGAACTTCTGTGCACATGCACTAGATTTACATCGTCATGGCATGGACAATTGAGATGCCCTAAAATCCAGAGCTGGTAAAAAGACCAGGAGAAAAATGCTGGAACCAGCAAGGTAACTTGCAAATGTCATATAGCTAGTTCGGCAGAAAGTGTAGTTCCAGATTAAATATGTTCTCCAGACTCTGGAAGAGGGGATTACATTTTGCCCAAAGTGGACTTTAGGCATCTTGCAGTCATATAAAAAAAAATGTGGTCCAAAAAAAAAAGTCACAGTGTCAAAAAAAGAGTGATACTAGCATATACAGTATAAGGTGCAAAGTTATGCGCACATACCTGCTGCGGTTTTCATTACCATATGCTGTGGCTGAATGCTATGGACATCCCTTCTCCCACACATTATTGGCCAGTAAAGCACTCATCATCATGAAAAGCAAATAAAAATGTTGAGGGGTGGAAGAGAGTGGGCATGCAATAACCAGAGATATCTGAGCATTGCCCTAACAGAGCAGCTGGCATACCTGCCGGCAGCTCACTTTTTATTAAATGACAGAACTGTTGTAGAGGAAGAACCAAAGCATCCCAGTTTATTTTAGCTCTAAAGCATCTTCTATGAATTAAAAAAATAAATACATTTGCTATTCATCAGAATTATTACATTCTTTTAGTGCGTCATCCTATGTGCCACACTGAGCCTTTTACTATGCATGCATATGGTTGTATTGCATTGTTACTGTACAGTATTTGCTGAAAAGTTCCCTATCCTATTTTACTGCAGTACTGGAATGGTGTTGCTTTGCAGATGTCTACTTTTTTTAGACTTGTTAATCCTTTTTTTTTTTGCAAGTGCTTTTCTGGATCATCGTTTGTTCCTTACAAAAGTACTCAGGAACAAAATGTTAAATCGAATGAAAAGTAAGCCATTTGCAAGAAGACCTCTGACTTGCTGCATTTTGTCTGTTTATCTGTGAAACCCACGCAGTGCACCCATACACAGCAAGCTTTAGCTTCTCTAGTGTCACTGCTTTTCCTAGCTCTGCCTGTATACACACAACAAGAAGGATTTTATTATTAGCTGGAAATGATTTTAATGCTGCTGGTCTTTTGTTTTATTTGACAAAATCAATGTTGATATTACATGACAAAAGGTACGCTTTAAATCGTGAAATGTTTGTCTAATGCATATGTTTTTCAGCATTTATGCTGCTGTATTATGTGTGACTGCAGTAGTATGCATTAGTATGAACTGCTGTAATAGTACTGGTTGCCATGGCATCAGGTATCGGTCTTAGGAATAAATGTAAAACAAGGGGAGCCAGCAGCTCGGAGGGGAGCTACATGATGTCTAATATAATCTAATCATCCACCGCAAAATCTTTTCAGCATACTCAAATCAGTCCTAGAACAGAGATCTCTGCAGCATTTCACTAATGATTGCTATTTTCTCCATGTACAGCGCATTGTTTCATACAAGTACACCCTACATCTACAGAAATGAGTTGTTCTCATGTCAGGGATAAGCACTGGAGAGGTGGTTTGCTAATTCTCCTTTCATGCTCACTAACTAATGTAACTAAAGGCAAACAGCTTGTTACCATGGTATTTCAAACCTTCCAACTGTTTGTCGTTTTATTACAAAACAGAAAATCACCTTGTTCTCCTTTTATCTTTCTACTGGGTCTAATTAATAAACTACTATTGAGAACCTGCCCTTTAGACCCACTAAGGCAGTGGTCCTCGGGACCCACTAACAGGCCAGGTTTGCAAGATAACTAAATTACAGGTGATCTCATTTGCTGCTCAGTGATTGCAGTATTCTAGTCTGCATCTCCCCAAGGTAATACTTAAAATCTGGCCTGTTAGTGGGTCCTGAGGACCGGAGTTGAGAACCACTGCACTAAGGTGTCTGTATGGCTCTTACATTTTCTATAAGTCTATTGGCATTATATTTGTTAGTTGGGAACAATATGGTGTATTTACTCTTCAAAATCTAAAATGATAGTTTAGAGTAATTATTGTTCTCATAGATATGTTTTAATGCTAGATATAGACATAACATGTAATTTGGATATGTGGGGTCAATCACAGCTGCTTACCATTAACCACTTAAGCCCAGGAAGATTTTACCCCTTCCTGACCAGGGCCTATTTTGTGATTCGTCACTGCGTGTCTTTAACGGACAATTGTGCGGTCGTGCATCGCTGTACCTAAACGAATTTGACGTCCTCTTTTTCCCACAAACAGAGCTTTCTTTTGGTGGTATTTGATCACCTGTGCGATTTTTTGATCAAGCGCTATAAACAAAAAAAGAACGTCAATTTTGCAAAAATAACAATATTTTTTAAATTTTTTATATGAAATTCCCCCCCAAAAAATGTAAAAATCAAAATTTTTTAACATTTTAGGCCAATTTGTTTTATGCTACATATGTTTGGTAAAAAAAATTAGCAAAAAGCGTATTTTGATTGGTTTGCGCAAAAGTTATTGCGTTTACTAACTAAGGGAAAGATTTTTGTAATTTTTATTGTTTTTTTTAATGAGTAATGGCGGCGATCTGCGATTTTTTTTGCGGGACTGCGACATTGCGGCGGACAGATCGGACCCTTGACTGAAATTGTTGACACTTTTGGGGTTACCAGTAACATTACTACAGTAATCAGTGCTATACATATGCACTGTTGCTGTAAAAATGACACTGGCAGTGAAGGGGTTAAATTTATTTGAGAGGGAGGGGTTAAGTGTGTCCCTAGGGGCGTGTTTCTTACTGTGATTGGATGTGGCTTGATGTGTAAGAACAGAGATCAACGGTCCTACATAGTAGAACCGTGTGATCTCCATTCTTACACAGGGGAGAATGACAGGTGGCTTTGTTTACATTAGCCGCCTGCCTTTCTTCCGGTGTAACGGACAATCGCGAGTGCGCCGGGCACACGCGCAGGGGGGTCCATGACCGAGCAGGAGCGCGCCTCCCGCAGCGCGCGCTCACTCCCTAGAGCCTCACAGGCTTGTGACGTAGCCCTACGTCGCTTTGCCTGTGAGGGGCTGACTGCCGCAGTAAATAGTCGTGCGGCAGTCGGCAAGTGGTTAAATAATTACTATTTTTTAATACTTGGCTCATATACTGAGGTTGTTGCTTAGTGTAGAGAGAGCAAATACTCCGTATTCACCCTTGTGAACAATTTACTGGTTCACTAGGGCAAAAACTTGGTCTCCATGTTTTTCACAGTGTTTAGGGGCTTAGAAAGATGCTTACTTGAATCCTCTTTCAGTAAACAAAATTAGGATCCTCATTCGTTTCTGTGCACTGCTATTTCTTCTTCAGGATGGAGTGTAAAACCTCATCTCTACATCTCCTTATATAAGTTGCAACAGGTAAATGATATTTCAGAAGTCATTTTTAAACATTTAAATATGCAGCATTCATTAAAAGGATACCAAGTGATCCTGCCATGTAGGTCCTTCTGTAGGCACTTCCTGTTGTAGGGTGACAATGCGTTGTTCCTGTCTCTTGACTGTGTTACTGAGTTTCAAAAAGGTGCGTATATAAACCAAGCCTATACATGCACTAGCAGCGCTGATAAACTCTTGCTAACAAGAGAGGCGAATCTGTCCATAATTCAAATAACTGAATGTGATCAGGTGTTTTCTTAATCAGTCACTCTGAATGTCCTGTTAGCAAATCGGCATCCAATAATAACATGCAAGTCTCTTATTGACAGTGGTGAAATGATAGTGTGGAAAAGTTCAAAAAGGGGAGATCCTCCTCTATTCCTCTATGCACCACCAAGAGCCTTCACCACACCGATGTGCTCCCCTAGGTATTAAAAACGTACCCTCATTACAAGGATCAAGCGCCTTTAGATCAAACCCAGTGATCCTCCACTATTAAATGGCGATCCACCTCCAGGTTCTGGTGTCAGCTTGCCAATATGGATCAACGATTCCTCATATCCTCATATTATGATCACATGCAATGAAAACAAGGGGACCCATAGCGTAACATGTACCACACAGAATATTTATTGATTAAAAGAAATTCACTTACATGGGATGAGAAGTATTCAAGCGAAATATGTATACCAAAAGGAATCTCCCCTGTACATCCAGACACACACGCTGACTCCACCTTGCCGCGAAAGACCGGGTGCCTCCGTAGCCGACTTCCTGGTTCCACGGCCGTATCGACAGAGTGACGAGTGACGCTCAACAGGGTTGCCTTGGTAGCCGCGTGCTCACACCCTAGTAGGGCGTACGTTTTTAATACCTAGGGGAGCACATCGGTGTGGTGAAGGCTCTTGGTGGTGCATAGAGGAATAGAGGAGGATCTCCCCTTTTTGAACTTTTCCACACTATCTTTTCACCACTGTCAATAAGAGACTTGCATGTTATTATTGGATGCCGATTTGCTAACAGGACATTCAGAGTGACTGATTAAGAAAACATCTGATCACATTCCGTTATTTGAATTATGGATAGATTCGCCTCTCTTGTTAGCAAGAGTTTATCAGCGCTGCTAGTGCATGTATAGGCTTGGTTTATATACGCACCTTTTTGATATTCATTTGTTGGTATAGCAGCAGCTTTTGTTTGAATATTGTCAGTGATCCATTATTAAGATTAGCTCATCCTCAAAGGTTTTTCACCCTTTGTGGGGTATTGCATAGACCTAAGCGCTGAGTGGGTGGGACAGGGCTTCGTCCTGATTTTGCTCCTGTATTTTGTATCTATGTTACTGAGTTGTCACCCTGTCATACAGACTTCCAAGTGGCTGTGCCAAGACACACTAAGTAAGCATAGTCCACATTTGTCACGGCCAAGAAACCTGCCCCGAAAAAATGCTGTGCAGCCATCACTGAAGTACATGCATATAAACAGGGAGTGGCTGCAGATAGGCTTCAGCAGTGCTGAGATGCAACAAGGGATGACAAAAAGCTAAAAACAAATATTATATTTGAAAAAAACATAGCAGTTGCATCATTAACAGAGTTTTAGCAAACCAAATGTGATTCAGCTACAGTTTATGTACAATTTACTTCAGCTGTAACCTACAGGAGAAAAAGGGTGGAAACCTCCAACACCTCTACCAGCTATGAAAACACAAGATTGACATTCCTGGGAACATTGTCAGTTCAGGGAAAATAGCTTGATTGGTGCAAATCCAAATCCAGGCAAATCAATCTACTCACCCCTACAGATTAGGTTACAGTCTTATGTTCAGGGCACATGTTGGCACTGCCAATCAGCCCTTCTCTAGGGGTAAGAATTGCTTGAACAGGTTTCCAAATCTTGTATGTTACTCAATGGAAAGTTGGTGTTTGCTGTGTCTTCTTACCCCCTCCTCTGTTGGCAAAAGCAAGTGCTAACCACTTGACCCCCAAGCCTGTTCTGGCACTTCTCACAAACATGTAAAAATAGCATTTTTTTTTACTAGATAATTACTTGGAACTCCCAAACAATATATTCTCTGAAAGCAAAGGCCCTGGAGAAAAAATACTGGTTGTTGCAATGTTTTTATGTCACATGATATTTGCACAGCATGTTTTCAAAAAATATAAAAGATGATGTTACTCTGAGTAAATAGATACTTAACATGTCACACTTTTTAAAACTGTACATGCCTGTGGAAAGGTGACAAACCATGGTACCTACACATTTCCATAGGCAACTCCTTAAAAGCCTTTACAGGTTATCACTTGAGAGTCACACAAGAGGTCTGATGCTGGAATTTTGCACTTACTCTGGCATTCACAGCAATACCTCACATATATGGCACGATTGCCATTTACATATGCATGTGGGACCAACATGCGTATTCACATTTGGGTGTGAGCAGGGGGGACGAGGGCACTTTACATTTTTTATTCTATTATTTATTTTATTACAATTTTTTTTTACACTGTCTCTTTCATTTTTTTATCAACTTTATTGTTATCACAAGGGGGCATGTACTCTATACTGAGCGATCTAGGATCTACTCTAGACCCCATATATCCCCTGTGCTCTCAAAAGCATCTGATCAAACCAATCTCAGTTTGATCAGATGCTTTTACAAGCCAGTAACAGCTTGTAAACAACAAACCAAAACTGGAAGTGAAAAAATCCTTGTCGTTTCCGGTTTAATAGTAGACCATAGAGATGATCAGGGAACTTCTGCCTGCCCCCCCCCCCCATCCTTATCTCTATGGTGTGCCGCCATGTAAAAGAAATCCAGTGGCTGTATAGCTACTTGGATCACTTTTACATTAAAGCTAATCACCAGCTGAAAAAAAAATACCAAGATCATGATTGCAGGTGCAGTCATGACTCTGGTAGAACCACTTAAACCAGAGGATGTATGGGTACCTCATCTGGGGAAAGTGGTTAATGTCAGCAGTTTCCCAATAGATTACACAGCCTAATGATAATTATAATAATTAGTTCCACACAAACGTCAGAAAAGATGATGCCATAACAAAAGCTACTGTGGATAAAATGTTTTTAAAGTATCCATGTTTCATACCCCACTTTTAATGTAAGAGATAATACAACCCTTTAAATAAACATTTTCAGGGTGTCATAATTAGATTGTGTGTCAACTTGTCCAAAACTGAAAAGAAAGCAGCTTAAAGTATTTATTGGTTATGCTAACTTTTTTCAACCGCTTATTACTTTAACCACTTGCTGACTGCCTAACGACGATTTACGTCGGCAGTCAGCCCCTCACAGGCAAAGTGACGTAGGTCTACGTCGCTAGCCTGTGAGGCTCTAGGGAGCGAGCGCGCACCGCTGGAGGCATGCTCCCGCTCGCTCACAGACCACCCCCACGCGAGTGACCGGTGGACCCGATGTCCACCGGTCATTCGCGATCGTCGGTTACACCGGGAGAAAGGCAGGCGGCTAATGTAAACAAAGCCACCTGTCATTCTCCCCTGTGTAACAGCACAGATCATACGGTCCTGCTATGTAGGACCGTTGATCTCTGCTGTTACATCACAAGCCACATCCAATCACAGTTAGAATCACGCCCCTAGGGACACACTTAACCCCTCCTTCTCAAATAAAGTTAACCCCTTCCCTGCCAGTGTAATTTTTACAGTAACAGTGCATATGTATAGCACTGATTACTGTAGTAATGTCACTGGTAACCCCAAAAGTGTCAAAAATGTCAGTCAAGGGTCCGATCTGTCCGCCGCAATGTCGCAGTCCCGCAAAAAAAATTGCAGATCGCAGCCATTACTCGTTAAAAAAAAAACCCAATAAAAATGACAAAAATCTTTCCCTTAGTTAGTAAACACAATAACTTTTGCGCAAACCAATCAAAATACGCTTTTTGCGATTTTCTTTTACCAAACATATGTAGCAGCAAGCAAATTGGCCTAAAATGTTAAAAAATTTTGATTTTTACATTTTTTTAAGGAATTTCATATAAAAAAATGTGAAAAATATTTTTATTTTTGCAAAATTGTCGCTCTTTTTTTGTTTATAGCGCATGATCAAAAAATCGCACAGGTGATCAAATACCACCAAAAGAAAGCTCTGTTTGTGGGAAAAAAAGGCATCAATTTAATTTGGGTACAGCGTCGCATGACCGCGCAATTGTCCGTTAAAGTCACGCAGTGACGAATCGCAAAATAGGCCCTGGTCAGGAAGGGGGTAAAATCTTCCGGGGCTTAAGTGGTTAAAGCCCAATTTAATACCCAATTTTTCAGTCATACTGTAGTTTGATCTTTAATATGTTATCAAATTGTAATTATTTTTATTCATCCTGTATATTGTTGTCATAAGTCTTGTGTATCTCACAATTTGAGCTGTATTGTCAGTCTGTCTTCACTTGTGTCTCATCTGTTTAGTGTTTGTTGCTACAGTATTTAAGGCATATATCCTTTCCAGCCTGTGTTAGTAAATCCATCTGAATTGTTCTGTTCTGATTCTTGCACTTCAGCCTCTGTCTGTTCCTGCATTTCACTGAGACCCTCTAAGTTTTGCATATTCTGTTTATCTAATCTTTATTGGCTTCACTTAAGTTCCTCTCTGTCGTATTCTGGCACTCCGTTTCTGTCCGTCTATGGTTGACCATCTAGGCCAGCTTGTGGATTGCAGTCAGTGAGTTGTCTTGCCTCTCTGTCCTGTGTCCTGGCACTTTTATTTTGTCTGTATATAGTTGTCCATTTAGGCCACCTTGTGGATTGCATTCTATGACTTGTCTCTTGCAACAAAAGCCCATCTGTACCTTCAACAGCTCTGGAATAAACAGTTGTTCCTTTCAGCTAGCAAACACCTGCTACAATGCCAATTGTACATGGAACTGTGCATCCACAAAGGTATGCATCAGGCTGGATAATATATTGTAAATGTGTTATGGCATGTATATCATTGGAATCTTAAGCTGGATACACACACTATACAATTTTCTTTAGATTTTTTTCCTTTAGACTTACCAAAACCATATAATATGAGGTCAAACCTAAACACTTTCAATTTGAATGCAATCAGGCAGGCCCTTGCACTACATAGTTGAAGGTAAATCTAAAGGAAATCTACCAACAAAAGTTGTATAGTGTGTATCCAGCTTAACCCTGGTACCATATAAATGTTGCCAAATCAGCCAACACACAGAAATGTTGTATTTGTCATGAAAGATTTAATTTTCAAAATACAACTCCTAAACTGATAGCAGCATAATTCATTAGTACATTAAAGTCCATAAGAAGCTTTGTTTCTTTTTAGTTTTATATTTAGTGCTACAAGGTGAACAATCAGATTACTGCTACCAAAGTACATTCTCACTCCTGGATTCATATGTAAGAAAGCATGTACTTGTCAGCACACATCTGCTCCAGATAGATATTCTATGAGTTCCAGAAGAAATATGTTTTTTTCCATTCATTTTCATTTTCCATTTATCAAACAGTTTATCTTTTAACAAAAGAAAATATGAAAAAAATGTAAATGTGCATTACCAGGGGTGGCAAACTGAATGCACATCCTAATGGAAAATATTGTGAATATATGTGGAAAAATATGGACTTTATAGGCACGTACATAGAAAAAAAGAACATATCAAAATTTATTGATACAAAAAAGACATACGATTTTTAAAAAAACATGAATTGTCACATGAACATAATGTAAAATCATAAGCCTTGATATTAACCACTTAAGCCCCAGAAGATTTTACCCCCTTCCTGACCAGGGCCTATTTTGCGATTCGGCACTGCGTTACTTTAACGGACAATTGCGCGGTCGTGCGATGCTGTACCTAAACGATCTCCTTACCAGACACAGGAAGGGAATTCGCACCAGATGAAGTGGGTCAGCAGCCTCAAATTCAAAGATTGATGTGGTTTCTCCCAATATTGTTTCAAATACATGTAAAGAGAAATTGCATATCCATAGCATAATACTGTATGTTTATATCATAAACACCCAGATTGTGAACCTCCACTGAATAAAGGTGAAAGGAAAGACCACCACACCAGTACAGAATGGCAAATATGTGTGAATGGGACAGCCAGATAGCCACCAAGGGGATAGGGAACAGCCACCAATTTCACTGCCTCTTACCAGAATCTAATCTCAACAGGCCAAACGATCTCAGTAATTGACTTCAGTGTGTGCCAAATAACCTCAAAGAAGTATGTGCAGCAGTGTGGAGAAATAGCCAAAGGTCAGATGGAACCCAAAACCAGAATCACTGCCGCTTACCAGACTGAAATAGGTGACAAGCCGAACAGTCTCCCAACAGTCCTCTGGATGTCTAATATCGTTTGCTCCAAGTTCAGCCGAACCAAACCAATACTATATTGGGAGAAACCACATCAATCTTTGAATTTGAGGCTGCTGACCCACTTCATCTGGTGTTCTTGGGGCGAATTCCCTTCCTGTGTCTGGTAAGGAGATCACTTATCTGATGGTATATTTCCAATTGAGGACCTTTGGAAAAACTCCTGATATTTGGGACATTTTTGGCAATTGGACAGTCTAGCAATTGGACAGTCTATGTGGACATTTATTTATGATTTGACATTTATGCGAATATTTGACAATATCACTCATTAGCGCGACTTATTTATTCCATATGTTTTAGATTGTTTGTCACAATTTAAGTTGCTGCTGGATCGCATTAGTTAGCGCAGTTAATTTTCCTACTTATTCTGTACCTAAACGAATTTGATGTCCTTTTTTTCCCACAAACAGAGCTTTCTTTTTGTGGTATTTGATCACCTGTGCGATTTTTTGATCATGCGCTATAAACAAAAAAAGAGCGTCCATTTTGCAAAAATAACAATATTTTTCAAATTTTTTAATATGAAATTCCCCCATAAAAAAGTAAAAATCAAATTTTTTTAACATTTTAGGCCAATTTATTTTATGCTACATATTTTTGGTAAAAAAAAAAAAATCGCAAAAAGCTTATTTTGATTGGTTTGCGCAAAAGTTATTGCGTTTACTAACTAAGGGAAAGATCTTTGTCATTTTTGCTGTTTTTTTTTTTTAACGAGTAATGGCGGCGATCTGTGATTTTTTTTTGCGGGACTGCGACATTGCGGCGGACAGATCAGACCCTTGACTGACATTTTTGACACTTTTGGGGTTACCAGTGACATTACTACAGTAATCAGTGCTATACATATGCACTGTTACTGTAAAAATGACACTGGAAGGGAAGGGGTTAACTTTATTTGAGAGGGAGGGGTTAAGTGTGTCCCTAAGGGCATGCTTCTAACTGTGATTTGATGTGGCTACTGGTGTAAGAAAACAGATCAACGGTCCTACATAGCAGAACCGTGTGATCTCCATTCTTACACAGGGGAGAATGACAGGCGGCTGTGTTTACATTAGCTGCCTGCCTTTCTCCCGCTCTAACAGACGATCGCGAGTGCCCGGCGGACATCGGGTCCGCCGGGCACACACGCGGGGGGGTCCTTGAGTGAGCGGGAGCGGGCGCGCACCTCCGGCGGCGCGCCTCACTCCCTAGAGCCTCACAGGCTAGCGACGTAGACCTATGTCACTTTGCCTGTGAGGGGCTGACTGCCGACGTAAATCGTCGTTAGGCAGTCGTCAAGTGGTTAAACATGGTCACATAACCATGTCCCCTAAGGAGATAATGATAAATACCAAAAACCCCTCAGGGGATGTCGGCATGGCTGTGGTACTGGGTAGTGGTAGATCGGTAATAAGTTCAACATGTTTAGCTATGCCGCTTCTTCAGGAGCATGTCTCACCACTGAGGACTGGTACATGGAGATGGTCGGTGTATAAAGTGTGGATCCACCAAGGTAATAGTATGACGAGAATATAGTAGCAAGTAGTTATGATTCTACATTATGTTCATGTGACAATTCATGTTTTTTAAAAATTGTATGTCTTTTTTGTATCAATAAGTTTTGATACTTTTTCTATGTACGTGCCTATAAAGTCCATATTTTTCCACATATATTTCCAATATTTTAATAAAAAAAGCTGATGATTACTGAGATCAAAGTTCCCCATGTCTGTAGTACCTTGAGTGTCTTTCCTTCTCCCTACACCATCTGGAAAATCCAGCAAAAGAACATTCTGAAAGTTCTAACATTCAAACATCATTATAATTCCTGTTAGAATACTGGCATACCAAGAAGTATCTGTCATACAGTATATCAGAGTCTCATAGTCTACCTTCACTACTAAAAATGTAACTTAGGTGCACATTTAAAACATTTTTAACTGAAAAAGGCACATACTATATCTCTGCTGTAATAAAAGAACCCTACTTTCCTCCTCACAAACTTATTCAACTGTACACTAAGCTGTGCCCATGCAACTGTATAAAAACACCTAACCCAGAAAGCCATTCAACTTCTTAAACTGTACTGTGTAAAATGTGGGCATTTGCCAGGTGCCAGAATGAACTCCTATGTGCATACACAGAAGTTAAATCATTCCAGCCAGACCAATCAAAATGGCTGATGATGTCAAACCCAGACAAAATTGGCAAAAATATGTTGGCACCAGCAAGGGAGCTTACCAATCTTGCATAGCTGAAGCGGATGTGAGACTAGTTCTACTTTAAGGAAAACTGCTTTATGCCAAATTTACAACATAAGATTGTAACAATACATATTTTAAGGATGTGTTACAAATTTGTTTTCTGCTTATACTGGGTTTAGATACTACATTATTCATTCTTCTGTAAATAAAATCTGGGGCTACATAAGTTTAAGTGATGTCGGATTTCCAAAGATGTGTATAAATCTTTTTTCTGTGTGCTATGTCATGTTTACAACTACAGCAATTCTTTTATGAACGTGAAACTCTATTCCGTTTTAAATATTTCAAAGTCAAAACACCTGCCGAAGAGCAAACACTGCAAGATGCCTAATTAAATAGTGACTAGGTGGCTGAAGGTGTGATTGCCATCATCCCTAAATACATCATAAAACACATGTTAGGTCCTCAAGAGATGGAATTTTTAAGGCAATCCAAACAATTTTATGTAAAAATATACATTTTATTAATAAAGTATATAAAAAAGACAAACCATGATCAAGATAAAACACACAGCATATAATTAGATGGTTTAATGGTAATAAAATGATTGCAGTTATACTCAAAAAGCAAAAAATGGCATTCCTGAGCACAACTGAGAAGCAACTCGGATGAGATTGTAGCAAGGGAAAATCCAACGCGTTTTGATGTATAAGATAATACCAAATCTTCTTCAGGGATTATTTGCCATTGCATTTTTGATAGAACCATTTAGTATGAATGCATCCATAGGGGAGAAGTCTCCCAAGTATAGCCAAAAGTTGCAAACAGGATCACTGGAAATTAAATTCCATTCCAAAGCCCAATTAAAAAGAAAAGGGGTGTATTTCAGGCAAAGCCAGATATATAAACATTGAACTTTGAAATAATACAATCTGACCAAGCTAGGATGGACATGAGGCCAAAAATCGGCAGGACGCTTCAAGGTGTAAGGTAGCTAGCAGAGAAACAAACTGGGCAATCCTCAAGTCAGCAATGTCCCATATCTCTCCTCCACACGAGGAGAGAGCAGCAAATGGCATCATGGCTATACAATGGCAAATAATCCCTGGAGAAGATTTGGTATTATCTTATATATATTAAAATGTGTTAGATTTCCCCTTGCTACAATCTCATCCAAGCTGCTTTTCAGCTGTGCTCAGGAATGCCATTTTTTTTGCTTTTTGAATTGTTTGGATTGCCTTAAAAACTCCATCTCTTAAAGGGACCTAACATGTGTTTTATGGCACTGCAAGATACCTGCTAGAACCCTTATTGGACATAAAATCCTCTTATGTGCACCTCTCTGATTTAGTTTTCCCATTATTAGGATCTTTTTTTTCCATGATTGATCTTTAAATAAAACTGTAAAATTCATGATGATCAATTTAAAAAAGTTAATAATCATCAGTGATTTGGTTTTTAGGATGGGATGTTAAGGATGAAGAATTAGTTAAACCTATTACATTAATAAAAATGTGTAAGACATTGAATACCTGGATGGTTACTGAATTGGCAAGTCCACTTAGTAACTTCATCTCCTGTGGAGAGATATTTTCTCTAAGAGCACGAAATAGCTAGTGGATCTCATTATTGCACGGCAAGACCTGCAATCCTTATCAAGTGCAATGAGTGGGGAGCCTGCTGTGTGTCTGAGTTTGTGCTATGTTAAAGTAGTTCTAGAGTCAGTGGTTCTTGCAATAAGGTAAAAAATCTTCTGCAAGCAGTTCTCCCTCAGCTCCTCTAATTACTGAGTCTGATCTCAATCCAGTGATGTGCACAAGAGCAGCGGCTCTCTCAGCTCTTTCTCTCCTCATTGGCTCAGACACAGCAGCAGGAGCCATTGGTTCCTGTTGCTGTCAATCACAGCCAGTGAGGAGGGAGCGGGGAGTGCGGCCAAGTCGTACTCTGAGGGACTTATGGGGCATCTTGTTATGGGGGCACTCAGAAAGGGGGAGGAACCAGGAGCAGCAGCAGGGGAACAGAGAAGAGGGGAATTGGGGCTGCTCTGTTCAAAACCTTTGCAATAAGTAAGGGTAAGTATAACTGTTTGTTATTTTTATAAGATAAAATCATGCCCTTACAATCACTTTAGGACAGTTTTATTGTTTTTTCTAATGAGGCAGTATGTGTGCATCTTTACAACATCCATAAGTATTTGGAGAAAACAATTGGGATGAATTACACATTACGCCTGCACCACTCTTTTAAACTGAGAAAATGGAGAAGATCTTGAGCCCAATTAAAAAAAGGATGCAATTTACTTTGGTATTTGGGAGTGATTTGTTTGATTTTCTATGCTGTGTCTGCATCAGACAGAGTGAAAGGGAGGAGGAAGAGAACTCTATACTCTGTGTTTGCTGGGGTTAACATGCCAGCACATCATCAGAGAAAAAATCTTTCTCTGTCTATATGCAGACTCTAAGTTTGCATTGTAATCACTAAGCCCTGGTTCACACTGATGCAATATCTGATGTGTTCCAGAATGCATGCAATCACATTCAAAGTGAAATAACATGAGTTTCTATGAAGGTCGGTCACATATATGCGATTTCAATGCAACTTTAAAAAGGGTCCTGTGTGAGTTTAGTGCAGTGTGGTGTGATTTGTAGCTATACAGTTTTGAATGGAAACCGCACGCAGATCGCTTACTGTATATGTCCTAGGATAACTTAATTCCTGTACAATTTCTGCAAGTCTTAGCTTTGTTCCTTATCTCCCATCCCTGGACCATGTCAGGGGAAAGAGATAGACTGACAAACTGTATCCAGATTGCACCAAAAACGTATTTGAAACTCTTCTGAACTGCATCAACTCGTGCTAGAGTTGCTCCTTGAAATTGCACTGCAAAACTGTTCCAACTCACACTGCATCAGTGTGAGCCTAGGCTAAACTTGGCAGAAAGGCATATGAGAGGAGTCTGCAGACAGTTAGGGATGGACTGAACACACCCCCCCTGTTCAGTTTGCACCAGAACATCTCAAACAGGGAAAAACTTCTAGCGAACATGCAAACTCTATTAAAGTCTATAGGACATGCACATGAAAAAGCTCTCATTTTAAAGGCTTAAATGCAAGTTATTGCCATAAAAAGTGTATGGGGACCTGGGTACTGTCCTGGGGGACATCTACCAATGCATTTTTTTTCAAATGATCGTTTTTAAAGGAGCAGTGATTTTAATGATGCTTAAAGTGAAATAATAAAAAGGAACTATTCCTCAAATATCGTGCCTGGGGGGTCCCCTTATTGTGTCTGTAAAGTGGTGCATCTGTACGATGTATGGAACCTTCTGCAGCAATAATGACATTTCTAAAGGACAAAATGTCATTCAAACTTGCTCGCAGCTGTAATGTATTGATGGCTCCTGGCAATACAGATTTAAAAAAATGAAAAAAACCGGTGTAGGGTCCCCCCCCCAAAATCCATACCAGACCCTTATGTAAGCATTTAGCCTGCACTCCCCCACCTCCTGAACCATACCAGGCCACATGCGCTCCACATGGGGGGATGGGTGCTATGAGGCAGGGGGGCTCTGCTTCACCTGGTGGCAGTGCCCCCTTTTCACGCGATGTCATGTGACATCAGAAGGGCCAGTGCCACTGGGTGACGTAGCTAGTTGGCCCCGACCCTTGCCTATAAGAGCTGTCAAAGCAGAGAGAAGGCAGACAGCAGGATGCCTCTCAAGAGGCGGAAGCATTTTTTTTTCCGGGTTCGGCGGGCTTCGTGATTGACGATGGATTTACATCGAGGGACACTATTCTTTTATTTTTTTATTAAAGGTCTTTTCAAAAACTGTTTAATCTGGTTCTTTCTTTTTGACACTTTTTTGGTGAATGGTTAGGGGTACTATGTATCCAATACCCATTCACATGGGAGGGGCCGAGATCTGGGGGCCCCCTTGTTAAAGGGGGCTTCCATATTCAGATAAGCCCCCATCCGCAGACCATCACAGCCCAGGGTTGTTGGGAAGAGGCTGGGGACAAGGTATTTTGGAGGGCACCCCAAAGCACCCTCCTCATGTTGAGGGCAAGCAGCCTGGTATGGTTTAGAAGGTGGGAGCTTGCTTGTCCTTGCCCTTTTCTGGCCTGCCAGGCTGCATGCTCGGGTATGGTATGGACCCCACACCATTTTTATAAAAAAAAAAATCCTGTAATAGGGTTCGCCTTAACCACTTAAATACAGGTCACTTTCACCCCCTTCCTGCCCAGACCAATTTTCAGCTTTCAGTGCTCATTGGCATCCATGGGAAATCTTGATCAGCTTGACATGGCACTGCTCCCTGTCTTTAACATTGGTGTCTATGGGAAATCTCGGTCAGCTTGATATGGCACTGCTCCCCGTCTTTAACATTTGCATCTATGGGAAATCTTGGTCAGCTTGGTATGACACTGCTCCCGAACCATAAGTGACAGGGACATCAAAACGGGGGGTTTGCCTGTACTCGACACTGACTGCACTAAATTGACTGAACATCGATACTATCCACTAACTACCTGCCTAATCTCCATTGACACACACTATACACAGCTGCCGCGTAAGCAGCAGCCTTATATTGTGTGTGGCGTGGACTTGGTCACTGAGCCATGATTGGCTGAAGGCACTATGCCTTTGGCTAATCATGGCTCTCACAGTACATTGTGCTGTAACTGGCCAAAGAATACAGCTCAGGTGCATGCTTTGGCCAATCATCAGCAGTCAATGCACTGCAACAGTGCAGTGCATTATGGAGTGCTCATTGGTGGTCAAACTTCCTGTTGAGCACCCCATTTGTTTGTGTGTTCAACTCGAACTCACCGCCCATCCCTACAGACAGTTAATACTCTGGATGCCAGGCTCAATCTGGCAAGGATTTGTGGTCAATTTCCTTACTGAAAACTGGAAAGCTCCCTTTGGTAATTGCATGCAAAATCTGCACCAGTTTTTCATAAATTGAAACTGCTGGAGGTGGTGAATACAGGCTGCAGTTTGTACAACTCCTTAACAAGCTTTTACAGTGAGAGAAAAAAGTATTTGATCCCCTGGTGATTTTGTATGTTTGCGCACTGATAAAGAAATGATCAGTGTATAATTGTAATGGTAGGTTTATTTTAACAGTAAGAGACAGAATACCAACAAAAATATCCAGAGAAAAGCATTTAAAAAAGTTATGAATTGATTTGCATTTTATTGAGTGAAATAAGTATTTGACCCCTTCGCAAAATATGACGTAGTACTTGGTGGAAAAACCCTTGTTGGCAATCACAGAGGTCAGACATTTCTTGTAGTTGGCCACCAGTTTTTCACACATCCTTGGAAGGATTTTGTCCCATTCCTCTTTGCAGATCCTCTCCAAGTCATTAGGGTTTTGAGGCTGATGTTTGGTAACTCGAACCTTAAACTCCCTCCACATATTTTCTATTGGATTAAGGTCTGGAGACTGTCTAGGCCACTGCAGGACATTAATGTGCATCTTCTTAAACCACTCCTTTGTTGCCTTGGCCATGTGTTTTGGGTCATTGTCGTGCTGGAATACCCATTCGTGACCCATTTTAATGCCCTGGCTGAGGTAAGGAGGTTCTCACCCAAGATTTGAAGGTACATGGCTCCATCCAACGTTCTTTTGATGTGGTTAAGTTGTCCTGTTCCCTTAGCAGAAAAACACCCCCAAAGCATAATGTTTCCGCCTCCATGTTTGACGGTGGGGATGGTGTTCTTGGGGTCATAGGCAGCATTCCTCTGCCTCTAAACATGGCGAGTTGAGTTGATGGCACAGAGCTCAATTTTTGTCTCATCTGCCCACAACACTTTCATCCACTTCTCCTCTGAATCATTCAGATGTTCATTAGCAAACTTCAGATGGGCCTGTACATGTGCTTTCTTGAGCAGGATTTCAGTACTTCACGGTGTAATGTGTTATCAATTGTTTTCTTGTGACAATGGTCCCAGCAGCCTTGAGATTATTGACAAGATTCTCCCATGTAGTTCTGTACTGATTCCTCACCATTCTCATGATCATTGAAACTCCACAAGGTGAGATTTTGCCTGGATCCCCAGGCCGAGGGAGATAGACAGTTATCTTGTGTTTTTCCAATTTGCAAATAATCACACCAACTATTGTCACCCTCTCACCAAGCTGCTTGGCGATGCTCTTGTAGGCAATTCCAGCCTTGCATAGAACTAAAATTTTGTTCCTGACATCCTTGGACAGCTCTCTGGTCTTGCCATGGTGGTGAGATTTGAATCTGATTGATTGTGGGCAGGTGTCTTTTATACAGGTAACAACTTAAGCTTAGGAGCACTCCCTTTAAGAGAGTGCTCCTAATCTCAGTTCATTACCTATATAGAAGACACCTGGAAGTCAGAAATCTTGCTGATTTATAGGGGATAAAATACTTATTTCACTCAAATCAATGTACAACTTTTTTGAAATGTGTTTTTTCTGGATATTTTTGTTGTTATTCTAGAAACAGAATGTAAAAGCTTTCCACGGAAAGATAAGAGCAGACTCTGCATACATTCTAAATGTGGTAGTTATCCTATACTTTTTTTATTGTAGTTCTAGTAGAAGTAGCAACAGAGATATTCGTAATAGTACTTAAAGAGGAGCTTCAGTAGGGTATGTGAACATTAAAAGTCAGCAGCTACAAAAGCTGCTGAATTTTTATAAACAGACACTTACCTGCCCAGGGAACCAGCTCTGTACTCACCCAAGCTGGATTCTTCACCGGTCTTTTGTCCCTGGCGCCGGCATCTTAACTGTGAGCAGCGGGCTGTAACTACTTGTGACTTCACAGCTGGCTGCTCACTGCACATGTGCAAGCCATGCTGCCCTTTGTAAATGATCCCACAGTGCTCTGGGACCTATAATGTGTCATAGAAAACTGTGGGCAAGGAGGGGGAGGGGAATTCTGCTCAAATTGCCTAGGTGAACTGAGTGGAAGTGGTAGTGGGTACCTTTCAATACTAGGTACCCGATCATCCTCCCTCCCCCCCCCCCCAAAAAAAAATGATATCTAAATATGATATATGAGGGGGGAGGGGAGAAAGAGTGGAACTTCCTATTTTGGGTGAAGTTCTGCTTTAAAGTTTTATGAATTAAATACATAAATACTAATTTTTTTAAAGCCCAACGCCATCAAAAAAATGTTTGTTTAGTATTGGTTAGAGTGGGAAAGGATTTAAAACCTCATTTAAGTCCAACTCCAGAATAAAATCTCTCCAACAGAGACAGGATAAACATTTTTAGTAGGAGTAGGAAGGGTTAGAACTTCTGACATTTTGGTATTACTCTTTCCTCTGCCCCGTCCCAGTACTCTATTTCTAGCACTGGTGTAGCAAGAAAAGAATGTGAGGAATGATCTCCTCAATGGGGTCACAGACAAAAGTGACAGAAGTCATGGCAGAAGCTTTATCTCTTACTCAACTCTATTCAAACCTAAAAAAAGAATGGCATGGCTGGAGTTAAGCTTTAAATACAATAGTTTCTTCTTACCTGATACATTTTATAATATTTACAGAAAAGTGCAATTTGATTGCACATATGAACATATTTAAAAGACAGAGATATATAACATGCATTGGAAATCAGAGGAAATCGCCAAGTGGACAGTATGAAAAGGGTATCCGGTCTACACATATATATTGACCAATACCTACTGTAAATGTACTGTAAATATAGCATTCCTGTTTGTGATAATGATCTTATAAAAAACTTTAAAAACGTGTCCACTTTGCTGGGGTGGCTGCTGTTTTCTTTGTAGATATAACAGATACAGGTACACGACTGCGAAACATTGTACTGGAAGAAGATGAAATGCATGTGATTTATGCTGGCACCATAGAACTGTTCACTCATTGACCCTTGGCACCCCTGCTGATTTGTGCTAAGATTTTTATTTCTGAACAAAATTCCGAACAATGCCTCACCTCAAACAGTAGTGGTCATGCCTATACCTGCCAATTTATTTTTTAAAGTGTGATTGCGTTCAGTTCAGCTTCTCTGGCTGGAATAATTCATTTTATAAATACTAAAGTTGGCTATAAATACATGTGTATCATGTATTAATAATTAACATGATAAGGGTTATTTATTTAGTACATAAGTGGCATGCAAAAACAATCTTATGTGCATGCAAGCTGGAACTTTTTATTGTTCATAATTTGCTTAACTTGAAAAACAACCAGTTAAATAAATACCACCAGATTAATTAAGATTCTCATGTTTGAGTCAGATTTGAGTTTGCAAACATTATATACCACCATAATCATTTAAAAGATTTGCCTAGTATGAATTGGCCTGTCTGCTCTTTGAAAGACTGATCAGTCATTGCAGGTGCAGATGTGTTTATAATTCCCTACTGCAAATTATAACATGCTGAACAAAGTAGATGCAAAGTATGGAAGAATCCTCCACTCACAAAGCATAAACCACTTGAAAAGACCATTTTTCTATTTAATATTGATTTCTTCAGTTGAAATAATTACCAGTTTCCTTCGCTGCATTCCTTCCCTTTCAGTCCAGAATTCTACAGCCTACATACACTATATTCCAAAAAGTTTCGGGATGCCTGTCTTTACACGCACATGAACTTTAATGGCGTCCCACTCTTAGGGTTCTCTTAGGGTTCTTAGGGAACCCTCCCAGGGTTCATTATTGAGTTGGCCCACCCTTTGTAGCTATAACAGCTTTAACTCTTCTATGAAGAACAAGGTTTAAAAGTGTGTCCATGGGAATGTTTAACCATTCTTCCAGAAGCACATTTGTGAGGTCAGGCACTGATGTGGACGAGAAGGCCTGACTCACAGCCTCCGCTTTAATTCGTCCCAAAGGAGTTCTGTAGGGTTGAGATGAGGACTCCTTGAAGGCCAGTCAAGTTTCTCCACCCCAAACTCTCTTACTCTGTGTCTTTGTGGACATTGCTTTGTGCACTGGTCCTAATCATTTGGTGGAGGGGATTATTGTGTGGGGGTTTTTTTCAGGGGTTGGGCATGGCACCTTAGTTCCAGTGAAGGGAACTCTTAGGGCGTCAGCATACCAAGACATTTTGGACAATTTTATGCTCCCAATTTTGTGGGAACAGTTTGGGGATGGCCTCTTCATCTTTTAAAACAAGGTAATTAAAGACATGGATGAGCGAGTCCTGACCTCAACCCAATAGAACACTATCTGACTAAAACTGGGGTGCCATAAAAGTTCATGTGCGTGTAAAGGCAGGTGTCCCAATACTTTTGGTATTATAGTGTATATGACCACCCTCTTGAAAACATTTGTTGGGTGTCATCTTTACAATGGATGATTCTGCTACAATGTCACTAGGGGCTAGTATCAATTTCCTTATTGCTTTCTCTGATTGGTACTTTTCATTACTCATTTACCCCTTTTCTCCTGAATCAAGTTCTGATATCAACTTTAGTTACACTAGTTTGTTTCATATCACCAGTGTCAGCTGGACTAGTTATTTTGATACAATCAAAGCCATCTTGGAGCTTTATCTATATGCCAGGCCTCACAATGTTTTAGCATCTTTTTACCTGGTTCCAGCCCACTAAAAATGGAGATCAGCAGCAAGGACGGGAGGGGAGGGGCGGAATCAAACCCCCATTATACTTCCCTGATGGGCTTATTTTTGCTTTTGGTTCCTTGTACTTTAGATTTCCTATATGTTGCAGCGATAAATGTTGGATTTTTTTCAGAACTAAAAATATATATTTTGCACCTTATTTATCTTTTTCAGCCTACTAAGCTATTTATAGAACAGTAACTTTTTCTTTCTTTTAAACTTGTGTATTGAATATTATTCTTGTATTTTAATGACTAAAATGATTCTTGATGTTTGTGCAGCATGCAATATACATTAGTGCCTAGTCAATGAAGTATTGACTGGGCACCAATGCATAGACTGCCTTTTTTTGCCTGTAATAGTGATTGTGTAGACCTAAAAAAACATAATTAACATGCGTTTATATTTTCAAAACCACGTTTGGGTGTACAGTTTGTAGTTATAAAAAGTAGAAGGTGAAGACCATATTTCCTTATTACATATTCAGGATCTTCTTCTTGCTTTGCAGTATAACAACAGTGTTGTATTGCTTCTTCTCACAATGCAAGTTTCTCAGGTAGATTTACTAAAGGAATAGAGAAGGTCGGTGAGTGTTCACTTAGCTTAGTGAATTAAGTAAAGCAGTAATTACTCAATCAACCTATTATGTGCAAAGCAAAGTCCAAAGTCCCCTTATCCTGGACAGGATTAGACATTGATTAGATATTTCAATTGGACATCACTTTATTTTATTTATTAAGCTACTAAGTCACTTTCTCAAGTAAAGATTCACTATTTCTTTAATTATCCCCTGTAAGTCATTGAAAACACTACCTGAAATACACTCTCAATAAAGCTGATCTTAAAGTGGACCTCATCCTTCAAACAGTTGTTAATGATATAGCACTTACAGTAAGTTTTCTGCAGTACTATCATTTACATTAGACCTCTGATGAAGGGCTACTGCCACATTTTTATCTACAATAGATACATAATCTACAATAAATAATTAGGGACTCTAAGAGTCCATTCACACTGGTACGACTTGTCAGGCGACTTGGTCAGCCTGACAAGTCGTGCACCATCGCTCCCACTGTGTAGTACAGGAGCCGTTCTAATAGGAGCGACACAAGTCGCTCCGACTTAGAAAAAGGGTCCTGTACTACTTGGGGGCGACCTGGAGGCGACTTGCATTGACTTCCATTATGTGAAATCCGTACAAGTCGCGCCGAAGTCACGCTGCACGCGACATCACAGGTCGCCCCCTAAGTCGGAGCGACCTAATGTGAACGGGGTCTTAAGATGCCTGTCTGGCACTCTTTCTGTGTATTTTTTTAATATTCCTCAATTTAGGAGGTCTTCCCTCTTTGGTAGGGCCTCCACATTGTAGTTGAACTGGCATGGTTTAATCATCTAGCCCAACCAACATCTTCAGTTCTGACAGACAATAAGATCTGAGTCCAGCATCTCATATCTGCTTATTTTCGAAGTCAAAGGAGAAAGTGCCAGATTCTACTTTTTAATAGTATAGTGTATGTGTGTGTCACACTTTGTTACATTGATTTTTATTTATATGTGCTTTTGCACAGCATAGAGAAATATGCTTTTTGAATTAAAATAACTTAAAAATGAAATGGTTCCAATGTGAAAATCTTTGACTGTCTGGGGGAATCTGGGACACAAGAGAGCTATACATAGCAGGCCAGCCTTTTGTCCTGGACTCTGGATTAAGAAACTTATTTGCAATAATTGTATGTTGGGCTTCCCACACATTGTCAATGCTTCATTAGACAGATTCTAACAGTTTTGTTTCCATGAGCAGTTTACAGAATTGCATCCTTGTAATGTCACTTCAAATTATTTTAAATATGGATCTAAAGAAACTGTTCTGCAAAACCTTTACTTGTTATTTCTTCCATATAACCCTAAGCTTTTTATGACCATAGTTAACTGCTTCACACAAGTGTATGTGACATACTCACATAAACCAGGATATTTAAATAGATTACCTGAAGAAGCATTGAATATTTAAACTATTTATTTTATTTGTGGGAAATAAGCCTTTTTAAATGCTGTAAAGATACAAGCATGCCGTATTGGTGTTCTTATGAGCAGCATTTAAGCTTGATATAATATACTGGGTGACATGTTAAGTAAATAAAACTATGCTTAATATGCTGTTTTTTCTTGTCAGTGGCCAGCATTCAAAAGCTTCCAGCGTCTTCTGTGCTAACGGATATCACCTTCCCTATGCGGGGCAGAAAAGGAATGGTGGACTGGGCCAGAAACTCTGAAGACAAGGTGGTGATACCAAAAAACATCTTTACTCCGATGTCATCAGGTATAATAAATTTTTTTATATTTTACATGTTTTGGAAAAGCTGCAAATGTGATTTATGAAAATATAAATTACATAGGTATAGGACAGTGTTTCTAAAAGCGTGAAAATGTGGTATAAAGAAGCCCTGAGGTCTTAAACGTGTGCTAAATATAGTGCTTTAACAGTGCTAACAGTGCTAATAGTGCTAATAATGCTTTCTTTGGTAACCATCAAAAGACAGAATTTTCTTAGTAAGAATAAATTCACTCTTCTGATCGTTATTAAGGAAGATGAGTGGTTACATCATGTGCATGTAACAGGACATAAGAAAAGCATGGTAGTGATAAATATCTCAAAGAATAGACATAACAAGTAGAATAAAAGCAAATATATCACTAATTCCAGCACTTATGTAAATTAAAAAAAATAACAACAAAATAGTAAATTGCACCATTAGCTGCTGCTATAAAGAAATATCCATCATTTTAGATTGATGCTTTAAATCATATTCAGTGATAGCAGCATTAGCAGCGCTCCTCCAGAGGAGCAATGCTTATGCTGCAATCACTGAATATGTTTTAAAGCATAAATGTAAAATAAAGAAGACATTGCAAAATAAAGAAGACATTGCATCAAAGAAAAGCCATGGGAGAGGCACATGGGAAGATGAGATGTTGTACAGATTTCAGTGGCAAAATGAGTTGGTACTCTGAAAAATATAACTGCCACAGGTAGGTAGATAGTATACTGTATGTATACTACAAACTACAAACGAAAATAGATAGTATACTGTATGTATACTACAAACCTAAGGGAACTCAGTGAAGGAGCAAAACCAACAAGCAATATGCTTTGTATAAAATATAAAATAGTGTCTCTGCTTAGTCTGGGGTAAAGTGCCTAATTATTTATCCTCAATTTACTGAAAGCACTGAAAAAGAGTAAACAAGTATAGTTAAAACTACCAGGTACTAGAGTAAGCATTTTAATAAAAATTGTAGAGCAGGAGAACCTGCTAATGTGGCATCTGGTAATGATTTAAAGATAACATTTCGTTATTGAATCTCGTAGAGGATTGGTAGGCATTACGTCAACCCAAATATCCCAGAGGACCGTGCAGAGGTTCAAGTGGCAGAATAACAAGGTACACTGAAATCACGGTTACTGTGTAGGTAAGGAGTACACATAGATTCTTCATTCTCCACCAATTTGATTAAAATATTTACATTTGCACAAAAATGCTAAAAGACATAATTTTAGGAAACAACAATAATATAATATTTAGTAAATGATGGCCTAGGAGGCTTGTGGGACAATTTTGAAACCACTAGAAGATACCTTAGCATTATTTTCAAAACATTACTAGATCATTTCTTTGGTTTAAATGTATTTTCCTTGTTTGGTATTATTAAAATATCTGCATATAAAAATAATGGTGTGTGGTGAAAGCCTTTGGCCGGGGGGTGAGATCTACCTGAACAACATGGAAGAAATCCACAATCAGCAGAACTCTTTATTAGGAGATAACATTGCAAGGTCTTAGTAAAAAAATAAGGAAGCATTGAAGAGTTTAGTGGTCAGTGGTAAGTAATGCAGAGTACAGAGGTCAGGAGTAAGTAAAACAGAGTTCAGTGGTCAGTTGTACATATCGATTTGAAAATTGCAAAGGACAGTAGCACATAACACACACAGTGCAGAGGGCAGTAGTAACTAACACACATCTTCACCCCCAAAAAGCAAAAATACCCCCTTCCTGTACAAATATCTACCCCCATAAGCTAAAATAACCAACAGTACAAATTCCCCCTACCTCTGTAAAATTCACTCACCAGGCCTTAGATACAGCAGCACCCAGTAGAGTGAGGGAAGTCCTCCCAGTCCTACTGACTAAGGCATATAATATGACGCATCAAAATCAAGGAGGAGCCTAGGACTTCCCTCAGCTCTGCAATGCCTATTGTCATGCTGATCTGTGGTCTTGGAGGTGTTGAGCGGGGTCAGGAACTGGGGGCTGGCTCAACACGCTTTTGATATACAGTGCATGTGAGATGGACATGATCTATGTGTAGATTGCGATCAACCTGTTGTCTACCCCCACCTTAGGGTGTAAATATACATATGACAAAATCTTGCTGCTGACAAATAACATTGCAGAATGCTGAACATTCTACAGTAAAACTTTACTAGAGCTGCAACTGAAAGGTCTTTCTCCTTTCACTTTATAATAACTCCTGCACATCAGTACTTTAATTATATAGTACTGTTGCACTTTTTAATTAAAACTCTGTACAAAGATCCCCACCCCTTCCTCTTAACAATATATCTAAACATAGACCTCAGATGCAGCACAGACCTGCTTTACACTGTCGGGTTCTCCATTGGGAAGTGTTTACACCTGTTTTTACCCCTGTCATCTGTGCATGCACTATAGAAAATCATGGGAGAAAAGAGTTGGTCTCTATCATGCACCTCTATAGAACCTGTAGTTGTAGTCATGCCTGTGCATGCTGCAACAGGAGTCCAAGTAAAAAATGGATGTAAACACTGCCTGGTATAGTACAGTGGAGAGTTTGGAAGTGGACTCATATGCAGCTTCAACCGTGTGTGATACCGTGTGTGATACCATACGCATAGGAAGGAAAATTGAGGAAAACCATAGCGTAATCCAGTTTAATTAAAATAAGCATTTAATAGAGTTGCACTTACATGTGGGTTGACAAATACAGGCAAAGCATTAAAACCACGGCGTCCCGCAGGTATACAAAAGAGCCGGCATTCTGAGGGATGTAGCCAGCGTGGTGTCCGGTACCGCCCTACCGGTTTTGTCATATGTGACGTCGTCCGGGGCGCCACGGTTGGAGCTGCATATGAGTCCACTATTTACCCTCTTGTATTTGGAGCCCAGATTGACTACTGGTCCATGAATTCATGTCTTTATCCCTGGGTATGTGGAGGCAAGATTGAATGCTGATTTTCTACAAAGCTTCTTGTGGCCTGTCCATTAGTTTGAGGGCCCATATCTTTTGGTAAGCAGCCATTTCTCATCATCTCTCACGGGTGTCTTCCCTCCTGCCTCACCATCTATTGGGATTCCATCTTTGGATAATAGCTGTCTACTTATTGTCCATCCTGGGACTCATGTTTTTTGGACTTTATCACATATGTTTTTAAGCAGCACATCAATCTTTGATTTTTGTGGCACTCACAATTTTTTTTTTTATTTTGTTTGTTATTAGCGCTACACTATTTGGTTTTAAATGATAACCCCTAGCATCTGCCAGAGGCAGCAATAACCACCTGCATGACATAATAATTAACCCCTGACATAGAACATAAATTTGCACCCAAAACAGCACACCAATTAGACTTATGCACAGCACAATAATTAACTGCCAGCACTGTACAATAATTAACCCCCAACATTGCACAATAAATAACTCCTTAACATTACACAACAATTAACTTCAAGCAAAGCATAAAAGTAAACCTCAGCATGGCACATTAACTCCTAGCATAGCACACAAATAAAACCCCAAGAATGTGCATTATTAAGCCCCAGAACTACACAATAATTAACCCCCAACATTGCATAATAACCCCAAGGAGTATAGCAGTCAGTGTGTACCTTTCACTGTGAAGTATACTACATAGCGTATAGGGTGAAGAGGTCATAATGTAATAAATAGTGTGTAAGGGCCAGGACTAGGTGTACAACTTTCTCAGTGCCCCCCCCCCCCCCCGTGTACTGGTGGCTCATGTGACCCCATATACTGGGGGTCAATGTGCCCCTGTACAGTGGTAGAAATTGTTCCCCCTGTATAATGGTGGTCAATGTGCCCTCTTAAATATTGGTGGTCAGTGTGCCCCCTAAACACTGGTAGTCAATGTGCCCTCTAAAATCTGATGGTCAATGTGCCCTAATCTGGTTATAAGTATGCATCCTGTAAAAAGGTGGTCAGTTTGCCCCCCTGTACAGTGGTTGTGAGTTTGCCCCTGTACAATGGTGGTCAGTGTGCCCTCCTGTACAATTTTAAACAGACTGCCCCCTGTACAATGTTGGTTAGTGTTATCCCTGTATACTGGTGGTCAGTTTATCCCCCCTGTACACTGGTGATCAACAGGCTCCTGTATAATGGTGGTCAGCATGTCCCCTGTGTATTGATGGGCAGGTTGTCCCCTGTACAATGATGACCAGTGTATCCCCTGTGCAATGGTGGTCAGTGTACAACCCTGTCAGTGTGCACCCTTAACTCAGGTAGTCACTGTGCCTCCTAAACTCAGGCGGTATGTGTGCCATCCTGTACATTTGTGGTCAGCATGCCTTCTATATACTGGTTGTCGGTGTGTCCCCTGCATACTGGTCAGCGTGCCCCTGTACAATGGTGGTCAGTGTGTCCCTGTATACTGGTGGTCAGTGTGCCCGGGGCCGCCATTAGAAATCATGCAAACCCATACAGCCTTCCTGACAGAGCCCCCTCCCTCACGCTGTGTGACTGTTTGTAATAGTGCCTGCAATGTGCAGCTGTGGTATGTAGAATCAATGCAGAGCAGTACATACTGAAAATCCAGTGTGAGGCAGTGAACAATAAGAAATGGCAGTGCAGAGTTGTGGAGAATGTGATATGTAGCAGTAGGATAATAACCAGCATACAGTGGGATCCATGCGCAGTACATAGTGGCAGTGCAGAACAGGCCATTTTGTTATGCAAATATTACTCATTTTTTTTTCTTGACAACTTTTTTTATATTATGTGGATTTGAACATTTTAGCTTTTACCAGTCTATGTTTGTGTGCGTGAGTGTGTGTAAGCCACTTTAAAAATGCCTCTCTCTTAAATGCACACCACAAGTGGTAAAGGGGTATAGATTTGTAAATTGTTTCCAGGAGTTTGACAGCAGGTTTTTGAGCGTACAAGGTTTCTGGACTATATTTTTCCTATAGTGGAAGCTTCATTTAATGTCCAGGTGTCCTTTTTTGCAGTAAGGAACATTATGTTTTTCACTGTCTTGCTGATGCTTGCTCAGAGGTTTAATAATATAATGTCTATGAGGTTGATGCTCTCTCAGAGAAATGGATATTTCACATCTGCATTTTGGAAACTTTCTTTGAGTTATTTCTCTATAGATGAGGAAGTGTGGCATGGGTAGCACTGACAATGGCATGACTGCTGCTTGGGGTTCCTTCTTGCAGGAGGGCAGTGGCATAAGTGGAAATCTTTGCTGGACTTAAAATGAAGGGGCACATGACAAATGGCCTAGCTATCGGTGATCAGCTCCTCCTACACTTTTCACATTAAAAAGTCTACTTTTTGCTTTTTGAAGGGGCACGTGAAACATGACCTAGCTACTGGTGATCAGCTCCTCCTAGACTTTTCATAGTAAAAATTTATTTTTTGCTTTTTTATATGGTGTTATCACACCAGATGTCATGTACAAAAAGTATGAATTATGGGAAAATATAAAACCATCCCAAGCTATTTTTTTTTAGAACATATACCTTAAAAAATGTACCTAGGCTCATAGATTAGTGTATTAAATTATTTTATGTCTTCCCAAAAACTACATTTAGATTTCAATTACTAATTACTAATTATAATGATTTGGAAAGACCCCACTAAGGTCTAATACACATGGATGTCTAGAGGTTGCAAAGTCCTCTAGTGCAAAATCCCAGATGGATTCCCATGCCTGGGGAAGCGGGGATCAGCATACAGCAACCAATACAAGTGAATGTCTGTAAACTGCCGTATTAAAAAAAAGCTGATGACTTGTGCATCGGTGTGTACCCTTGCATATGCTTACTGTCTATTTCCCTGCATTTGGGAGAAATTATGCCACATATACATGCGCAGGTAAATGTCAATGCACAAGCAATTATCATTTACAAAAATATAGGTGTATACATCTAGTCATTTGTATTGGTAGTTGTAAGTGCCAGGGATTTTACACTAAAGGACTTTGCAGGCACTAAATATCTGTGTACATAAGGCCTAACACATTTATTTGTGGATTACCTCAGTTCAGGACACATGCATCACAAGAACCAAAATAAAACAGTTAAAAACGTACATGTTCCACTGGATCCATTATTTTAAACATCCAGATAGGTAAATATTGCATATTTTTGCTAAAGTGTAGTCTTTTATCATTTATTATACAAAATTAATTTTTATATTTTTAACCACTTTACCGCTGAGTACCGTAGTACTACTGCGGCAAAGTGGCTCTTGTAGGTCTGACGACGTAGACCTATGTTGCCAGACTCCCCCTGTAGGCGGCGCTCGCGCGCCGCTGGAGGCGCGCTCCCGCTGTTTTCATTCACAGCGGGAGTCGGGCCAGGGGAGGATCGCCGCTGCTCTGCCCCGATCGTCGGGGGATCCAGTTTGGAGATCCGCCCGCCTGTGTAAACAGAGCGGGCGGATCTCCTAAGTGACAGGGAGTGACAGATAGGAGTGTTCAGCATAGCTGGACATCCGATCTGTCCCTGGCTCACTCAGTCACCTCCCCCCCACACGTCAGTAAGCACCAGGCATACATTAACCCCTCCCTCTCCAATAAAATTAACCCCTTCCCTGCCAGTGTCATTTTTACAGTAACAGTGCATATTTATAGCACTGATTACTGCAGTAATGTCACTGGTACCCCCAAAAGTGTCAGAAATGTCAGTCAAGGGTTCGATCTGTCCGCCGCAATGTCGCAGTCCCGCAAAAAAAATCGCAGATCGCCGCCATTACTCGTTAAAAAAAAAACACCAAAAATGACAGAAATCTTTCCCTTAGTTAGTAAACGCAATAACTTTTGCGCAAACCAATCAAAATATGCTTATTGCGTTTTTTTTTACCAAACATGGGTAGCAGAAAACAAATTGGTCAAAAATTTTAAAAAAAATTGTTTTTTACATCTTTTTTGGGAGGAATTTCATATAAAAAAAATGTTAAAAATATTGTTATTTTTTCAAAATAAACGCTCTTTTTTTGTTTATAGCGCAAAAAGTAAAAATCGCACAGGTGATCAAATACCACCAAAAGAAAGCTCTGTTTGTGGGAAAAAAAGGACATAAATTTTGTTTGGTACGGCATCGCACGACTGCGCAATTGTCAGTTAAAGTCGCACATCGCCGAATCGCAAAAAGTGGCCCAGACGTAAGACAGCAAAATGCTCTAGTGGTAAAGTGGTTAAATAATGAACAGAACCAGGCAAATATCCCTTGAATCAAACTAGGGAACTGGACTCTTGATCAACCAGAGGCAGAAAGAAAAAATAAACAGACAGGAAAAAAAGGAAAAAAAACTGAGTTTAATTCATAACAACAACTAATCGCATAAGCACTTGGGAATGGGTTTGGAGTGGAGTCAGGCAGCCATAGCTAAAAAATAAAAAAAATAAAAAAATTACTTGCTAGCTGTAGCTAGGTCAGTCGTGTCGTCTGCTATGTCTTCTCCGGTAAACACTGATTTTATCTGTGTTTGTACATTGTGGTTTCTGAATACGAGTAACTATTGGTTGTACAGATCACCTTAATGCTTTGGGAAACACTATCTTTTATAACAAGTTGATACATGGATGGTTTTAAATCTTTTTATATAAGTCCTAAGCGTTGGGTGATTGGGAATTACTTGAATATTTTTTCTCAGTCCTGATTGATACATGGATGCTGCCACTGCTGACCCCATTTCTGAAAATACTATAGGCCTCACCTACTTGTTTTGGGTTAGTGACTCACACATTACTGAAGCCAGGGGACCAGCATGACAGTAAGGCACTTAGCATTTTCAGAGGGAGGTCCTGTGTTTCTGTCATGGCAGGATTACTTTATTAAAGTTGAGAAACACTACTGGAGATCACAGGTTTTCTGGCAGTCATCATTAGACAGTTCAGTATGAGCTAATTTTATTTTAAAAAAATAGAAATGATAGATTTCATCTTTTTAAAATGTAACTCTGAAGATCAAGAATTAAACAAATCGAAACGTAATCAAAATAACATTATTAACTGTTAATGTCTGCTGTTTTATTTCAGACCTGGATGAATCCACAGTGTATGTACTTGGAGCTGTGTTCTACAAAAATTTAGGGTTATTTTTACCTACGTTACGGTGAGTCTTACTGTTTACAATATATTATGAATTAAGGATTTCTATATAAATGTTTCTTTTATTCTTTTCATTGTCAATCTTCAGCTTGCTGCGCTGTTGCTCACTATATGAAAGCAGTATTGCAGTTTGCACAATGTGCACCTTGCTGTTTTCCTTATTAAGTAAGCCTGTATCTGCCAAGTGAACAAGTGAAAGAGAATGTATTTTTGAAATGACTATACTATGATTGGCCACTGGGTGGCAAACAGTTATAATACTGTACTGTGCAATTATCTGCTTTGTGTTGCTAGCTGTACCTAGAAGGCAGCACAGGCATTTGATTTGAGTTTACACATGTGCTGTGTTTTTCCCAAATACATTTGCATGTATATTGATTGTTAATGCAAAGATAATGTATGTTAATCTCGTCAATTACATTGCATAACCTTTGCTAACTGTACATGCTTATCTTAATCTTTACCTTTTTCTAAATTGGCTATCCTTACCCTAACCCACATCTCCATTATATCCTTACTGGCAAAATGTAACAAAAATACCTGCACTTTGCAAGAAGCAGTAAAAGAAGTGCTTAGGGGAGAAGGCTACACATAGTTGTAAAGTAGATCCCTCAAAAGCAAAAATAGGTAGGGTAATCAACAAACTGAAAAAATCATGTCAAAGTGTTTGTAGTAAAAAGTGGTTGGAACAAAGCATGGCTTGTGGCTTTTAAAATAACTTCCCACCTGGCCAATGTACAGGCAAAACTAGCTTTTCTTTGAGATGGGACAACACAAATGAAATTCTTATCTGCCTGTGGCTTTGCTTCCATGTTACCTCTGTTCTTTAATATAACGGATTGTAGGAACAGCTACAGTGACACATTCTGCTGAAATGTGCCCATGTAAATAGTACATCTTGTCTGGAAAAACCGTGCTAAGTTTTATTTGTATTGAAATGCACTGCTCAAAAATATTAAAGGAGCACTTTGAAAACACATCAGATCTCAATGGGGAAAAATCTCATGCTGGATATCTATACTGTTATGGACTGGGTAATGTGTTAGGAACAAAAGGATGCCACATCCTTTGATGGAAATGAAAATGATCAACCTAAAGAGAGTTGAATTCAAACACACCCTGAAACAACAATGTGAAAAAATGATGCAGCAGACTAGTCCATTTTTCTGAAATTTCATTGCAGCAACTCAAAATGGTACTCAGTAGTTTGTATGGCCCCTGTGTGCTTGCATGTATGCCTGACAATGTCAGGGCATGCTCCTAATGAGACAACAGATTTTGTCCTGGGGTATTACCTCCGAGATCTGGACAAGTACATCACTGAGCTCCTGAACAGTCTGAGGTGCAACCTGGTGTAGGATGGACCGAAATATAATGTCCCAGAAGTGTTCTACTGGATTTAGGTAAAGCGAGCGTGGGGACCATTCAATAGTATCAATTCCTTCATCCTCCAGGAACTGGCTGCAAACTTTCGCCACATGAGGCTGGGCATTGTCGTGCACCCCGAGGAACCCAGGACCCACTGCACTAGCGTAGGGTCGGACAATGGGTCCAAGGTATTCATCCAGATACCTAAGGGAAGTCAGGCTGCCATTGTCTAGCCTGTAGAGGTCTGTGTGTCCCTCCGTGGATATGCCTCCCAAGACCATCACTGACCCAACACCAAACCGGTCATGCTGAGCGATGTTACAGGCAGAATGACATTCTCCTTGACTTCTCCAGACCCTTTTACGTCTGTCACATGTGCTCAGTGTGAACCTGCTCTCATCTGTGAAAAGCACAGGGCAACAGTGGTGGACCTGCCAATTCTGGTGTTCAATGGCAAATGCCAATCAAGCTCCACGGTGCCGTACAGTGAGCTCAGGGCCCACTAGAGAACATTGGGCCCTCAGGCCACCCTCATGAACTGATGAAGTCTGTTTCTAATTGTTTGGTCAGAGACATTTTGTAGAGCTCTGGCAGTGCTTATCCTGTTCCTCCTTGCACAAAGGAGCAGATACCAGTCCTACTGATGGGTTAAGGACCTCCTAAGGCCTTGTCCAGCTCTGCTAGAGTAACTGCCTGCCTCCTGGAATCTCCTCTATGCTCTTTAGACTGTGCTGGGAGACACAGTAAACCATCTGGCAATGGCACATATTGATGTGCCATCCTGGAGGAGTTGGACTGTCTGTGCAACCTCTATAGGGTCCAGGTATCACCTCATGCTACCAGTAGTGACATTGACCCTAGCCAAATGCAAAACTTGTGAAAAACAGTCAAAAAGACGACTAGGTAAAAAAAAAAAAAATGTCAGTGGCCTCCACCTGTGAAACCATTCCTGTTTTGGAGGTTGTCTAATTGTTGCCCATCTAGTGCACCTGTTGTTAAGTTCATTAACACCAAAGCGGCTGAAACTGATTAACAATCCTCTCTGCTACTTAACTGACCAGATCAATATCCCAGGAAATGAATTTACTTCATGCTATACTCAGATTAAAAAGTGATTTTTTTTCTATTACCAATATTCTGCATATCTTTAGACCAGGTATGAACCCAAATATTTAAAAATACATTTTAACCACATAACGACTGCCCGCCGCAGTTTTAACTGCGGCAGGCAGCTGCTCCTGGGCAAAGCAACAATATGTTATGTCGCTCGCTCACGAGACTCTAGGGGGCGAGCGCTCGCCACCGGCGGCACGCTCCCGCCACCGCTCATCAGCTGGGGAGCCAGTGCGTATGACCGGCGGCTCCAATGGGCACCGGCCACTCGCGATCTTCGCAGCTGAGAGAGAAAGACAGACGGCTGATGTAAACACAGCCATCTGTCATTCTCCCTTAGATGATCACAGAGGCTATGTGATCCCGCTATATAGGATCGCATGTCTCTGTGATGATCTAACAAGCCGCACCCCCTGACAGTTAGAATCAAACCCCTAGGGTCAAATTTAACCCCTTGATCACCAATACAGTTAACCCCTTCCCTGCCAGTGTCATTTTTACAGTAACAGTGCATATTTATAGCATTGATTACTGTAGTAATGTCACTGGTACCCCCAAAAGTGTCAAAAATGTCAGTTAGGGGTCCGATCAGTCCGCTGCAATGTCGCAGTCCCATAAAAAAAATGGCAGATCGCCGCCATTACTAGTTAAAAAAAAACTATAAAAATGACATAAATTTTTCCCATAGTTAGTAAACGCAATAACTTTTGTGCAGAACAATCAAAATAGGCTTATTGCAATTTTTTTTACTAAAAATATGTAGCAGAAAACAAATTGGCCTAAAATGTTAGAAAATTTAGATTTTTACTTTTTTTTTTTTTTGAGAATTTCATATAAAAGAATGTGAAAAATATTGTTATTTTTTCAAAATTGTCGCTCTTTTTTTGTTTATAGCACAAAAAATAAAAATCTCATATGTGATCAAATACCACCAAAAGAAAGCTCTGTTTGTGGGAAAAAAGGACGTCAAATTAATTTGGGTACAGCGTAGCACGACCGCGCAATTGTCCGTTAAAGTCACGCAGTGCCGAATCGCAAAATAGGGCCTGGTCTTTGAGCAGCCAAATCCTCCGGGGCTAAAGTGGTTAACTGACTTTTTCATAATATCCTATACACCAGTAGGATACTGCATTAATTACTGCTAAACCCTTTTGTAATGCTAATGCAACATGTGAATAAATACAGCAAACATGACATTAAGGAAAGAAAAACAGCAGAAAAAAAAGTCTTGATAATACAGCATAAGGAGATTTTTGTATTAAGAGATACTATTAAAGAATGTATAAAACTGTAACTGACAAATGCAACTACAGCAATAGAAAGCTGAAGAAAAGGCTGACTATCACCACTAATGTATTTATTGTAAGAAGAAATACACAAACAATTCAGCTCACTGCAAGGTCCAGTTTCCCCAGAACCAGTCAAAGAGATAGGTCCTGTAAATCATGGTCAATTTCATATGCCAGAGGCTGCAGCTCACCAAAACTGATACGGGAAGATCACAGGAGCTCAAACAACAAACAAATAGCAGCTCTGGACCCTTATCAGTAAAACGGTAATGATTTATTAACAACAAAACAATTGCACACTTACATCATAAGTTCTTGACAGTCAGCATTGAACCTGGATAAGGGCACAACAGGGCTGTACAGCAAACATCAGCAGTGTAAAGGCTTGCAGATCACAAAACTGTCAGTATGTGCCTTGACCAATCACTGAGGGACTTATTTCAATTATGCAAGTTGGGGGGAAAACAGGTACATATTTTGGAGCAATCTTTTAGTCGGGTCTGTGTCCTTCCTTGGGCTTTTGCCTGGAAAGGATGCCATAGTGAGAAGGGCTGGCCCCACCCTTCGAGGGCTGGCCCCACCCTTGAGCCTTTGCCAAGGCCCAAGGAATTTGAGGTGGTCTTTGCTAGGGGCTAAAGGAACAGAAGTGGATACCCAGAGGGGGTGTCTCTAAGATAAGGGTTCAGGGGGTCTACAGTGGAAGATGGCTACCCCTAGGGAGCATCTTCAAAAATAAAAACAGAAAAATGGCCACCCAGAGGGAGTATCTCCAAAAAAGCTGAAACAAAAAAGCTGAAACAATTCTCTCAGAGAGAGAATCTTCAGAGGAGTCCGCTATGCTGGAAAGTGTCTAGGAGATCTTGGCCTGAAGACTGGAAATCAAGCAGTTTACCAGCACACTTGAAATGTTCACAAACCTGGAGATCCTGATGCCCAGCTGCAGAAACATTATATGTGGTACCTTTATAATGCCTGAACACCAGAATAGGCTGCAAATACTGAAGCACAATGTAGAATTTACTCTGCAGCAACCATTGCAAACTTTGCAGGTGACACTGGAAATGATAGCTGACTCTGGCAATGTGGGCAGGCCAAAATAGGTGGCAGGAGCTGGTAATGGTAAGAGGCTAGCAACAAATGCAGAGATTCTTCTTTAACTGCCCTTTTAACTTGTGCATCTATTTCTCCCTCTGATATTAGAATATTTGGTCTATTTTCCCCTTGTGTCATGAATCCAAAACAGCGTGCCACCCAATAATGTTCTCTCTCCTCTGCGGCCAAAATCTTGAGGCGCCTGTGAAGACATTTCAACATAAATGAGCCCAGTCACCACAAACTGTCTGCAGTAGAGGTATCAGGCGTCCTCAACAATTTCCCCTCACCAATGTAAAACTGCTGGGGTTTGAGAGAGGTGAAATAATAAAGACTCCTTCTCATACTCCTTCTCTGCCTCCAGCTGGCTTTTCTCCATAGAGATAAAGGCAGTGGGCAAAGGATCTTGAGTTTGAGAGTGCAGAAAGCCCTTCTCCTCCTTCTACTGATGTGCCTCCAGTATCTGGTCTATCACATAATGCAGTGTGTGCTACAGAAGAAACGTCAGTGATATCATGCTACTTACCCTTGTGGCTCACCCTTCTGGTTGCACATTGACAAGATGTTGCATGCATCCTGAATCAGGATCTACTGTCCTAAAAAAAAGAACCCTAGCCCCACAGAGCCTGCTCTTGTACCATTTTCTTACAGTTACTCATTGATGACAAATGAAAATGTTGCAGCTGCTGCAGCACAGCATATCCAAGATTGAATTCTATTGTGTGAGTGTATCACATATCAGGCAGTTGGCAAGCAACTTGTGTTGTGGTTGCATTTCTGCCAGGTGACCACTTGCGGGGTATGAACTCCTGAAGGGGTCACACACTTTTATGGCCTGCTGCAGGGCATTCTGGAAGTCAAGGAACCTAATCAGGAAGTACTGCATCACCAGGCTAAGGACATGTACCACACAAAGTATTTGTATAGACTTTCCCCGCCAAAGGGCAGCTAACACATATCATTGCCACATAGGACCCTGCCTGGCATTAGATGGAATGGAGTCATCCAACTCTCAGTCTAACCCTGTAGAGCCATCAAAATGTTTGTCTCAATGCTAGTGATGTCTCCTGGGCATACCAGCTGCAAAATAGCATGGCAACATTTTGCCTGGGTGGTTGCATAGGCTCAGGGGTGCTTGGAGGGATTAGTGGATCTGAGAAGTCAGAGGATAAGGCCACTTAAAAGAAGAGGATGAGGTGGTTGCACTGACAACAAGGTTTAGGACATGGACAGTACCATTACCCCAGTGGTGTGCATAAATAAATATATATATATATATATATATATATATATATATATATATATATATATATGAAAAGATATGTGGGAATATGTAGCTCAACACACTGCAATTCACACTAGTGTAGAACTCTTTGGCAGTGTGCACCGTGTAGCACACTGACAAATGGCTGCTGCAAACCTTGCCTTTTATAGTAAGGGGAATCACAAATAATAAAGCCCATTATTGGCCATTCTAGATTACCTTACCAAGTTCAAATGCCATGCCAGGAAGTGCAATATTGGTAGTTGGTTGTTACAGTGGTGAACTGAGAGTGAGTTGAATTCGCCTAAAGTCGGTGCTCTACCTGAAACGAATCCCTAGTAGGCAGATAAAAAACACAATGCATCCAGGACTTTTTTATTCTGACAAAATAAATCCAGATACGTTTTTTGAGTATGAGGTTTATAAGGCCTAAACATAGCTGAGAATTTTTTCTTAGGTCAGAACCCATAAAGACAGGTAAGCAAACAACTTGGTAAAAGACTGCACAAACTCGGACGTGGAATAAATTTACATATTCAGTAATCATCATAATGGTCATAAATGAGCATTTTTTATAAGAGAGGATAAGTATAGATATGATCTAATGAGCTCTTCAAAAAGCTTATTATGCCTTTATGAGACATCAAGGTTCATTATATAACTTTCTGAGACACTTAGGTTCCCTATAGGGTTGCAAAAGCTTTCTATAATAGTAAATAAATGTTGTCTCTGATTTTGCTACTCGCTACTTGTACTTTTGCTTTTGCCAGGGATCAAAAAGCAAAGGCAGCAAAAGTAATTGTCTGTGAATGTAGTGGATATAGGAGAGAGAGCTCATGCTCAAACTTATCAATCATAAAGAATGTTTCTTGCCATCTTTGCCAATCTTTTTGAGTAATATGCCACAGCTGGAACATTGTCTTCTCTAAATTGAAACCCTACCTAACAAAGATCATACACTACCCAGGCTATCTGCCTCCCACCCAAAGGGCAACATCAACAGCATCATCTCCTCCACCTACTTCTGTTGCACAACATCCAATAAATGATTATGCTTTACCTTCTTTATATAACTCTGCACTTGGTCCTCCATACACAATTCCTCAGCAGCAGAAATTTGACCACTATATCCTTTTGTCAGTTTTGATTTTGATTTTTTTAAGTATTTTCTTTATGTTTTCACAAAAAGAAATCATAAGCAGGAAGCATGCATACATTTTCTCTGGTTTAGGGCAATAGCCAGCCTCTTGTATTGTTACTTACCACAATATACACTTGGAGAAGTAGAGCAGGGAAACTAGAAAATGATTGCGGCATACCAGAAACTTTAAAATGATGTGGCTTTTGTTTCTGAGAATTACAATATGCATTGATGCAGTGGAATATTTATATTTCCATGTATAATACAAAGGATCATATGTCATCTTGTCATATGTAAAAAACAAGAATTCAAACAATATATTCCTGTGCACACTGCCAATGCTGCTTCTGAAATGGTTTTTGCAACCCTGAGAGCAAGAAACAAGGGCAGCTTTCCAGTGCCAGAGAGAATCAGTTTAAAAACTTCAACTCTGGACACTTTTGTCTGTTTTCTAATATAACAATTTACATCTTCAAGCCAAATTTAGAAGTATTATAATTTCTGTATTAAAAGTAGTAAAAGAAGCTTAGAAATTACACATTTTTTTTTCAAATTTCCACCCATTACCTTCATACCTCTCAGTTTTGCCACATGAAAATAAACTGCCCCTACCAAACCACCAACCCCCTCCCCATTTAGTCATATCCCTCACCTTGTTTTTAAGTGATATTGATCCCTTCTTGAAGGAGGGATAAACAAACGCCTGAACACAGTTCTGCTACTTTGACTTGTGTTAGTAAAACTTTACATATCATTGCAACTACTTAGTGTTTTCACATTAATTATACCTTGTTTTTTTTAGGATAGATTCTGATTATTTTAATTATTATCAAAAGAAAACTGACACAAAAAAGCAAAAAAAATCATATTTTGAAATGTAGTTGTATATTGCTTGATATTTCCATAACCTACTACCAAAGAACAAAACAAAATAAATTCTCCTGCTTCTGATGTTCACAGTGACACCACATATGTGTATATAATTTGATGTTTGTACCCATAGTAGGACCCAGAAAAAATAGTGTGCATATTGCTTCTTTTTATCCTTCCTAAAACATACTGACATTGGCACTAACTGACACCGATACCAAATGTATTTATTTATTTTAATCCCACCCAAAATACTCTGACCTTTACCTTTGATGCTGACCTTTGACTCTGGACATGACCTTTGACCCTAACCTTGGCTCTAACTCTAACCCTGACACTGACCTAGAGCAAACCCTGATCTAGCTATTTTATCTTTTTACACGCATTTTATGTTTATACTTTTATCCCCTAGCAAGGAGACAAAGGTGCAATGTACTTTTTCTCCATTGAAGAGAAGAAAAGAACACAGGTGTGGGTTGTACAGTGACTGATCACTGTGATAGACAACTAGAGGCTAGACCCGTGATCAGTGATAGGGAACTGAACCTCCTGGTTCCCAATCATTAGTATAAAACTGGAGCTGCCAAAATCAATTTGGTCTCTGTGTTGGGAGTAAGTTGCACAGAGCACTTTCAGCACACACACACACAGGAGCACATAGATGAGGCCTCACTGATAAAAAAAACACTTATGTGAGGCCACATATTTGTGTGCACTCATCGGGAAGGGGATAAGCAGCTGATTTAATCACTTCCTGACTATTTAGATTCTTTATCTTTTAATCCTTGCCTGTTTTCTGTTTAAAGTGATTGTAAACCATCACCTTGAAAAACAACCCATTCAGTTTAAAATAGAAATAAAAGGCAAAATATTTGTATAAAGAAATAAAAAAACATTATAAATACCTTTTTTCCTTTTTTATGAGTGATCACATTCCCTCTGTTCTCAGCTGCATAAGCTGGGAGCAGGAGAAACAACACTACACTGATCTTCCCAGTGAATAGTTGTGCAGAGGAGGTGTGTCAGGACAAGTCTGATCATTGGAGGAGAGCAGGCTAAAGAACTGTCTACCCTGTGCTCTCCCACTTAGTGTGGTCAGTTTTTAATAGGAAAGCAGAGGGACTGGCAGGAACACCGGGGATTTCACACAAAGAAAGCAATACAAAGAGAACATGATAATTTCTCATACAAGTACATGGTACAGCGGGCTCAAATCAGGAATGTAAAATGCTGAGGTGACACTTTAAGCTGTTGCCATGACTGCTGTTCCAGGTTTCCGGTTCCCAGGCTTTCACTTGTAGCGTTTTATGGAGCCATCCTACGCTGTTTGCCTCAAAAGAAACACACAGCCCTGTAGCCTAGGATGCTCCCCTTCCTTCTCCCTCCTCCCTTCTTGAAGTTAACACACTGACTCCAGACTGCACTGTCCTTTGCTCACTCTTTCTTAAAAAGACTGGAAGTCCAGGAAAGTAACACTGGGAGAGCAGGAACCAGCAGCATTGATATTTGTAAAATGCAAGTGCTGCGGTAAGAATTTTAGCAAATACTTTATTGTGAAGTTTTTATTTTATTATGCTCCATGAGTTGTACTTACAAATGCTGAGGAATTAATAGCACTTATCACATTCCAAACATTGAAATATTTAACCACTTTACCACCGGAGGATTTTGCTGTCTTCCGTCCAGGCCACTTTTTGTGATTCGGCACTGTGCAACTTTAACTGACAATTGCGCGGTCGTGCGACGCCGTACCCAAACGAAATTTATCTCCTTTTTTTCCCCACAAACAGAGCTTTCTTTTGGTGGTATTTGATCACCTGTGCGATTTTTACTTTTTGCGCTATAAACAAAAAAAGAGCGTTTATTTTGAAAAAATAACAATATTTTTAACATTTTTTTATATGAAATTCCCCCCCAAAAAAATGTAAAAACCAATTTTTTAAAAAATGTTTGGCCAATTTGTTTTCTGCTACCTATGTTTGGTAAAAAAATCACAATAAGCGTATTTTGATTGGTTTGCGCAAAAGTTATTGCGTTTACTAACAAAGGGAAAGATTTCTGTCATTTTTGGTGTTTTTTTTTTAACGCGTAATGGCGGCGATCTGCGATTTTTTTTTGCAGGACTGCGACATTGCGGCGGACAGATCGGACCCTTGACTGACATTTTTGACACTTTTGGGGGTACCAGTGACATTACTGCAGTAATCAGTGCTATATATATGCACTGTTACTGTAAAAATGACACTGGCAGGTAAGGGGTTAATTTTATTGGAGAGGGAGGGGTTAATGTATGCCTGGTGCTTACTGACGTGTGGGGGGGGGAGGGGACTGAGTGAGTCATGGACAGATCGGATGTCCAGCTATGCTGAACAGTCCGATCTGTCACTCCCTGTCACTATGGAGATCCGCCCGCTTGTGTTTACACAGGCGGGCGGATCTCCAGACTCGATCTCCGACGATAGGGGGAAGAGCGGCGGCGATCGCCGCTGCTCCTCCCCTGGCCCGACTCCCGCTGTGACTGAAAACAGCGGGAGCGAGCCTCCGGCGGCGCGCAAGCGCCGCCCAGAAGGGGGAGTGTCTGATGACGTAGTACTACGTTGTCAGACGATAACGAGCCACTCTGCCGCAGTAATATTACTGTGGGCGGTGGTAAAGTGGTTAATACAACTCCTCTTCCTCTGCCATAATTTATATCAGTTTAGAAGAAGGGCGTAAACCACTGACAGCAGGGTCATTTTTTATTGTCAAAGTACGACAAAGCTATCTTAGGAATAAGGAGGGTGATAATGGAATTGTACTCTGGCTCAAATTCAAACTCAGACTTAAAATGTCTATTTTGCTGTCGCTAAGGCACTTGGTAGTGTTCTATCAGCTTGTAAGGACCTTGAAAAATGTGTGGGTTACTGTACTTTCTTGCTGCTGCTGTTAGCACTATCCACAATACTGCCTACAATATTTACTATAGATATAGAAGGCACTGGACCATGATTTCCTAGTGTCCATCCACTAATAGCTTTCATAAAGACCAGAATTTGTTTATGCTGGATTTTTTTTTTATAATTGTGTTATATGGAACCTATAGATTTTGGTCACTTATATATGATTTTGTATTTTATTCACCTAACTTCACAGTTTTCAGTAAGACTACCACACAAAAGAGAAGCTGCTAACTAGCCATGAATCTCTTTCTCTATGAGTTTAGTGATAGCTTCCCTAATACTGACTTTGGTTACTCACCCCTCTTGCTTCCAGCTCATGTCACAACTATGATTTTTAAATGAAAACAATGACTACAAGTAATGAACATTGTAGAGACAACTAGAAAATACTGGTGAAAACTAAAAAGAAGTTGTACCAATAATTTACACCAAGACAATGTGAAAATGGTGACCAATAGCTTCCATCTGTTGATCTAACATGGATCTCTCTCACATGCTGTTGATTTAAAAATGCAAAAGAAGCATTGTAGGTTTCAGTTAACTACAGTGCCTTGCGAAAGTATTCGGCCCCCTTGAACTTTTCGACCTTTTGCCACATTTCAGGCTTCAAACATAAAGATATAAAACTGTAATTTTTTGTGAAGAATCAACAACAAGTGGGACACAATCATGAAGTGGAACAAAATGTATTGGATATTTCAAACTTTTTTAACAAAAAAAAAACTGAAAAATTGGGCATGCAAAATTATTCAGCCCCCTTAAGTTAATACTGTGTAGCGCCACCTTTTGCTGTGATTACAACTGTAAGTCGCTTGGGGTATGTCTCTATCAGTTTTGCCCATCGAGAGACTGAAATTTTTGCCCATTCCTCCTTGCAAAACAGCTTGAGCTCAGTGAGGTTGGATGGAGAGTGTTTGTGAACAGCAGTTTTCAGTTCTTTCCACAGATTCTCGATTGGATTCAGGTCTGGACTTTGACTTGGCCATTCTAACACCTGGATATGTTTATTTGTGAACAATTCCATTGTAGATTTTGCTTTATGCTTTGGATCATTGTCTTGTTGGAAGACAAATCTCCATCCCAGTCTCAGGTCTTTTGCAGACTCCATCAGGTTTTCTTCCAGAATGGTCCTGTATTTGGCTCCATCCATCTTCCCATCAATTTTAACCATCTTCCCTGTCCCTGCTGAAGAAAAGCAGGCTCAAACCATGATGCTGCCACCACCATGTTTGACAGTGGGGATGGTGTGTTCAGGGTGATGAGCTGTGTTGCTTTTACGCCAAACATAACGTTTTGCATTGTTGCCAAAAAGTTTTATTTTGGTTTCATCTGACCGGATCACCTTCTTCCATATGTTTGGTGTGTCTCCCAGGTGGCTTGTGGCAAACTTTAAACGACACTTTTTATGGATATCTTTAAGAAATGGCTTTCTTCTTGCCACTCTTCCATAAAGGCCAGATTTGTGCAGTATACGACTGATTGTTGTCCTATGGACAGAGTCTCCCACCTCAGCTGTAGATCTCTGCATTTCATCCAGAGTGATCATGGGCCTCTTGGCTGCATCTCTGATCAGTCTTCTCCTTGTATGAGCTGAAAGTTTAGAGGGACGGCCAGGTCTTCGTAGATTTGCAGTGGTCTGATACTCCTTCCATTTCAATATTATCGCTTGCACAGTGCTCCTTGGGATGTTTAAAGCTTGGAAAATCTTTTTGTATCCAAATCCGGCTTTAAACTTCTCCACAACAGTATCTCGGACCTGCCTGGTGTGTTCCTTGTTCTTCATGATGCTCTCTGCACTTTAAACAGACCTCTGAGACTATCACAGTGCAGGTGCATTTATACGGAGACTTGATTACACACAGGTGGATTCTATTTATCATCATTAGTCATTTAGGTCAACATTGGATCATTCAGAGATCCTCACTGAACGTCTGCAGAGAGTTTGCTGCACTGAAAGTAAAGGGGCTGAATAATTTTGCACGCCCAATTTTTCAGTTTTTTATTTGTTAACAAAGTTTGAAATATCCAATAAATTTCGTTCCACTTCACGATTGTGTCCCACTTGTTGTTGATTCTTCACAAAAAATTACAGTTTTATATCTTTATGTTTGAAGCCTGAAATGTGGCAAAAGGTCAAAAAGTTCAAGGGGGCTGAATACTTTCCCAAGGCACTGTATATATGGGAAATATCCTTGTTAGATCAATAGATTGTGTCAAGTGTGAGATGTGTCAAAATATAAGATTTCAGCTAGCGTAACTGTTCCCAAAACTAACCATAATCATTAAGTTATGGTCAGAGATGCAGGCACAATCAACCCCTAATTTCATATGAGTGTCTATATTAATGTGATAGGGGAAAAATAGCAGGTACCTTATTTTCAGCCGTACTTAAAAAGCAAAAACTGTAATTGGCTTAATAAAAACCAACCCAACAGTCAGGGGTCTCTGCTGCTACCCACAAATATAACTGAAATCAAGAAAACTACATTTTATATATTTTTTTTTTTTTTTAACAATCAAGTTTATTATGAACATGAAGTACATTACAAAGAGAAAAATGCAATAGTGGTTGAAGTACAATCATGTCAAAGGGGTAAGTACAATAGCAAAGGGTAACACCATGAGAGTATAAAGAATACCCAATGGAAATAGCATTTAAACTGCAAAACAATAACAGTGAATGTAAAAACAGAATAGTGCAAAAGCAACGATTATTGCAAATAACAGTCATAATTAGAGACATTGTAAACTAAGCCGAAATGTCTTTCTAGTGAAGTACTTGGGTGGTTACTCAAACATAGAGGTAAATGAGTATGGGCTGAATATTGTATTAACATCACAGTCTGTAAGGGTTAATCTAATAGCCCAAGCAGGGAAGACATTTTACATATATGGGTACCTTAAGAGACTTTGGCTGTGACAGGGCCAAATGTATGTTTCCTGCAAGAAGCATTGGTACATAGCATATGTATAGCAATTTTTTTACGGGAGTCTTTTTAAGGCAATTTATAGTGTTGACATGTCACTGTGATGATGATGCATAAATCAGGAATGCATTTTCATTACCCCTGTTCCAGTGCACCTGTTGATTTATCCCATTTTACAAACTTATTGGTTCTTATCTGGTATAAATATTTTATGATGACAAAATACATTTATCATTTTATATCTTTGCTGCAAGGAACTTAAAAAATTCTTCCCTAAGATAGGTTTCCCAGAGGCTACTGAACTGACTTTACAGCCCAATATGCATTTTCCATGTTGCTTGATAGTACATACCTATAAACCTATGCAACACAACATACCATTATACTGTATTTGTTTAAGAAACCGTATTAAAATTTGTTATTTTTTTTTTGCACTGCAAATATATACCAAATACACAACATAAGATTTCTTTATTGTTCATGTTTCGTTGCATAGTCATTTCTCTCTCTTCAGCACTGAAAACATTTTCATTTTTAGTATCTCCTGTATCCACTAAGTGGCAGAGTGGAGACAAATACCTTGCTTGCTTTTTATGTAACCATTATTAACATGTCTTTATACAGCAAATTGTGTCCTTTAATGTTAAAGACAACACAATGCTGTAAAGCTTTTCATAAGAGTGAATATTTACTATTTTAAACTGTGCAATATGCAACCTCTCTTCAAGTGATTTACAAAACTTCTGTAATAAAGAGAACCCATCTATTAGTAATTGTAATTCAGAGAAGAAATTTAGTAGCAAAACATTGACTTTCAATTTCTTTAAAATAGCTCTAAAGAGGACCCAGTCTATGAAGGTTTTGCCAAAAAGGCCAGAAGAAGAGGACAGAGGTTTAATCACCAGCAGGGGAGAACTAGACTGAGAGCAGAAGGATATTTGCCATTTGGGCCATTACTAATAAAACACATTGGGCTAACCACTCACACAATAATCAGAGATGGACCTACAGTCAGTGACACATAGTGGGCAATATATAGATACACTATATTACCAAAAGTATTGGGGCGCCTGCCTTTACAAGCACATGAACTCTAATGGTATCCCAGTCTTAGTCATTATGGTTCAATATTGAGTTGGCCTGCCCTTTGCAGCTTTAACGGCTTTAACTCTTTTGGGAAGGCTGTCCACAAGGTTTAGGAGTGTGTCTATGGGAATATTTGACCATTCTTCCAGAATCGCATTTGTGAGGTCAGGCACTGATGTTGGACGAGAAGGCCTGGCTTCTCGTCCAAACAAGGTTCATAAAGACATGGATGAGAGAGTTTGGAGTGGTGTAAATTGACTGGCCTGCACAGAGTCCTGACCTCAACCCGATAAAACACCTTTGGGATAAATTAGAGTGGAGACTGTGAGACAGTTCTTCTCGTCCACATCAATGCCTGACCTCACGGTTAAACATTCCCATAGACACACTCCTAAATGTTGTGGACAGCCTTCCCAGAAGAGTTGAAGCTGGTATAGCTGCAAATGGTGGGCCAAATCAATATTGAACTCTACGGACTAAGACTGGGATGCCATTAAATTAAATGTGCGTGTAAAGGCAGGCATCCAAATACATTTGGTAATGCTCCTCATTCAAATCTATGATCACAGTGTCTTTCAGAGGGAAGACTTACATCATTAACTTTTTGAGGGCTCTGAGATGTCAAGCACTGAATGATAAGAGCTACAAATAAAGCTAATGATGGAAGGTGTGAATTTGTAATACAATAAACCATGCCCTAAGGAACACCACAAAAATGTCCATAAATAAGATAAAAATTGAATAAAATTTCACTGACTCACTGGAGATCTTGTAACCAATACTATACAACAGAAAAACATTCAGACGTTATAAGGAACCCACTGAAAAAAGCAAGTTATTATAAAGAAATATTTAAAATTCTTTAGCAGGTAAAATTGACAACGTTGTCAAATAAAATAACCTGTGTCTGAGCCATAGCTCTATCATATACCTGTAACTAAGGCACGGCGAGGTGAAATTGAGGTTCTCGGCTCTCGGTCTCCCCAAATCCGTCTAATAGTAATCAAGGCTTCAATTGCCATAAAATTACTAATAAATACGTGGGGAGATCTGTACACTAACATATATATCCAAAATATCACTCCTACAGTTTCCAAAGATGGCATTTTGATCAATCAAAGTTTTAAAGTCACCAATAACTGTTGATCATCATATCATATTTATTACAGATATAGGGGCCATCAGCTTAAAAAGTGCTTTACATTTATTGTACTTTCCCTGCCCTCAGGGAGTTTACAATCTAAGGTCCCTAACTCACATTCATATATACACATACTAGGGGCAATTGAGACAGGAGTCAATTAACCTACCAGTATGACTTTGGAATGTGAATACTCCACACAGGTACAGGGAGAACATGCAAATTCCAGGCATGTAGTGCAGAGGTTGGAATTTGAGCCAACTACCCTATTGCTGCCAGGCGGAAGTGCTAACCACTTAGCCACTGTACTGCCCATTAAGTCCCATAATGAGAAAGCAGATCGTAGGAGAATCTGAGAAGTTAAAGAGGTTGTAAACCCATGAATTTTTTATTTTTTTGCAACCTGAAAGAGAAACACATAATGAGCTAGTATTCACCGCATACTAGCTCATTATGAAATACTTACCTTAGAACGAGCCCCCGCCGTGCCGCCCGCTTACCTGTATGATGGGTGACATGTCCAGTTGCCCGTCTTCCGGGATCGCGGCATCCGGCCATCTGATTGGCCGGAGCAGCTATGACATCACTCCCGCGCACGCGCGCAGGAGCCGACGGTCACAGCACGGGGCTCTGAAGAAACGGCACCGGCGGCCGTTCCTTCAGAGCGCATGCACCAGTGACGTCACTGGCTGCATGTAAAGTAAATATCTCCTAAACGGTACATTTTTAGGAGATATTTACACTACCTATAGGTAAGCCTTATCATAGGCTTACCTATAGGTAAAAGTTGCAGAGGAGGGTTTACTTCCTCTTTAAGGATGAAAAGCAGAAGCACAGCAAATTAAATATTGTTCATGCAGCTATAACGGGGGCAAAATAGGCCTTTAGGAACATCTACCTTTTACCATGCAGACCAATCAATGTGTCACTGTGGTACACTTTCTTCTGCCTGCAAAAATATGTCCCTTTCTTGAAAGGGGAATTTGGTTGTACTCACCCCCCAAGGTCAAAGGTTTTTAGTTTGTCTCTCATCAATAGTATTGATCCCTGCAGATGATCTTTCTCTTATTACTGACTTACCATGCCTTCTTCCGTACTTTGTGAACTATGTGGAGGCAGTCCTCAAGTCAGAGTGGTCCTTTTAGGTTATCTAATGATTGGTGGAAAAATATTCAAAAAGTTGCAGAAGATGTAGAGGAAGCATACTGTACATCCACAGAATTAATGAAGTAGGAGGATCTCTGTATCCAGTTTTCTCTGCACCAAAGACAGTGAGAACAGTAATGGCATTACCAGATTCCACTTCATATCACTCAGTACTAACAGTCACAGGCCTTAGATGTACTGCCCTAAATAAAAAACGATGTGGTTTAAGATACAAGCACTTCTTGTGCACAGTAAGTGCATCGCTCTTTTTCCGAAGGAATTCGAAGAATAAAACGTAAATGTGTTTATCTCGCTGTTGAGGCACAGTTACTATTTCTAGATGTTCCTTTTAAAAAACAAGTCTTCCTATTTTGAGTTTATGTCCATGCTGATGCTGTAAGCTGAATGGTCTTTTATGTAATTTCTGGATCAAGAAGCTAAAGTTTAAAGTATATGTGTAGGCTTTGTTTTTTGGATAGACTAGGGAAGGATTAAAGCCCTGTGAATTTATGTTTTCCTTGTCTGTGTTGTATAAACAGAGTGGGGGGTCCCCCTAGAGTGTGGGACTTTAGAGGCAAGCACACTTCCACAAGAGAGTAAAAATTAAATCATTTTATTAACAAAACTATTAAAATAGATCTAACACAGATCTAAAGTGTCACATTTATGTATATACAGAGAATATGTATGGGTGTAGTTCAAGGAGATAAAGAGATTGGTGATGCATATACTCAATGGCATATGTTGGCTTCTGAAGGAAATCCTCCCACCCGACGTGTTTCAGGCACGCAGGCCTTTCTTCAGGGGTCTGAAAGTGGGGAGATTTGTGATTTCCTACATAACATAGTAAACAGTATTTCTGTTAGTTGCATAATTTGGAATATATTACAAGTAAATTTCAAACAATAGTTAAACATTGCATGTGTAAATAGTGTTTTGGATATTCAGAAATGCATACCTGAGGAATAGTTGAGGTGTGACAAGAGAGTCGCGGCTGGTAAAGGAAAAGAAGGGGGGATACCGCTGTGCTAAATGCCGGTAAGGGCGCCACTAAATCCCTGAGGGTGTGGATCCTCTCGGATGTGGCTCCAGCGAGGATGCCAGAAGGGAGGCCGCACTGACCTCTGTGTAGGCATGTATGCAGAAAATTAGATATATACGTTGTATTGTATACTAAAAGAATAATAAATGGTCTAGTAGTGAATTGAATCTGGAGGTAAGGGAGGATATACCTTGTAAAAAATGTCTCAACACGTGTGGTTGGGAGGGTGTCTGTTGCACTGAAGTCCCAGTATAAGGTGGTGTAAATCGGCTGATTATTCTGAAATATATATATTCCGGTTGAATACTGTGGTTACATCAATTATATATCGGAGATATGTTTAAATGTCTGTGTTGTGTCCTGTTGAGGAGGTTTACCTTCATATCCTGCCATGGGGATGCAACAAGAACTAGGAGGAAATAAAATGGGAACATTTCTATTAGATAGTTGCCACCATAACAGGTATGACTTCTAAAGAGAATGTCTCTGGACCCATTGACCTAAAGCATTGTTCAAGAAGTAGTTTAAGTGCATGTCCAGCCCAAACTTTTGGATGTATTTATTTGGATTTCGATAGAGGTGGAAAGGATCAGAACTCACATTGGTTGCTTGTTTCTATCTGGGACTGTGCAGACATATTTCTCCTCACCTATTGTTCTGTGCCAATCATTTTACCAGACAAGACGTGAAGGAAAATATCTTACTGCAACACAGGCAAAATTAAAAATGTTTTATTAGTAAAGTAGGAAAAAGCTAGAACCTCTGCCAACTTTTCTATTGCTCTTTGTGTCCCTGGTGCTTATTTTCCTCACTTGCTGTTTAATAAAACCAGTGTCACTTGGACAGTAAGTGAGAAGAAATTTACTAGGGGATCACAATAGTAGTAAAAATCTGCCTAGGGTTCTAATTATCCCTGATCTAAATGAAAAAAAGTTTTTTTTCTAATAGTACACTTTAATTCCCAGGTGTATTAACGTAATTTATTACTTTAATCTTAGTGCCTAAAATAGAAAATCATAGATTCCAGTTATTTAAAATGAAACAAAAAAAATGATAAAAAAAAAAAGATTTTGATTCACTAGAAAGAATCCTTATCTTGTCTGAAATGCACTTCAGCAGACATTCTGTGTGCTGAACATTGACAATTTACATCCGCCATCAATTCAGGCAATGTTCCATTCCTCTGCTCAAAGAAGCCACAGCTGAGTTTGGCTGCATGACCTGCCATTATGAGCCCACGAAGAAGAATGTTTCAATTCACTGTGATGAAATATTAATTTCACATCCAGTTCAAGCTAGGAAACCAATTTAGCAAAGCTGGATACTTTAACAAAAGTAATGGAGAAGCACCTCTGCAGGTCACTAAGGGGCATTGTGAAATAAACCTCAGTAAGTGTGTATGCATCAATAGAATTCTCAAGGCATGCAAATCCCATTTTAAAACAGTTCATGTTTGCTTGCTCCTATGTTATACTTGCTTTGAAAGAGATCCTGCTGAAAGTATTTGTTACAATCTTTACAGCATTACTTAATATGTTTCTTCTACAAGTCAAAATTCTGTTATGGTCTTCTAAAGTAAGACAAGGGTGGGACATATCATGTTGCTTTTCCCACGGATGAGTATATCTACTATTACTACTGGATCTGTAGTTTATGTGCATTTCTGAAGACATACTGAAAGCTCAGAAAATCAGGAGCATGACAAATCCTGTCTTTTTTTTTAACACATTATTAGGGTTATGAGACTTAGGAGCTAAATAAATAGGATTGCAGCTGTATTCAGGACTTGCAAGAAAAACAATTGAGTACTGCCTATGATACTTTATTTTATTTGCACCAACAATTTCATTTTCAGGGCAAGCTTTTGGGATGATCACTTCTTTCCAGTCCCTGGGGTACTGATACACAATCCTTAATCAAAAATTTAGGAAAATCAATCATTGAAGAAAAAAGACACACACACAAACACACACACACGTTAATTAAAGTGAATCAGAGAAAGAAGAAAAATGGCCTATAGAAAGGGAGGGGGTAGTAAGATTCACAGAGGTGACAAGGGTCATAAAACTGTCCATGTCCTATGCCCACTCTTTTCCTTACTTTATTATTTTATTTACTGTATGTGTGTCTTTTTTTCTTCAGAGATTGTTGCTCTTAACATTACAATAAAGCTTTATGTGCTGTAGTACTATTTATTACAGGTATTTATTTAGAACCAACAATTTACACAGTCCTTTACATATATACTTTATATTCTCATAAGTCCTTGCTCTCAAGGAGCCTACAAGGTCCCATTCTCGCATGCATACATACAGGCAAAATTTGAAAAGCAGTCAAATAACCTGCCAGCATGTCCTTTGAATGTGTCAGTACTGCTTGGAAGGCCTGCCTTGGTTCCTCACATGGCACCATTGCACTTTCCCCACTTCCCCTTCCCCACTTCTATGTTTTGTTTGTCTTTTTCTTTGGAGTCCGTCACCTGCACTGTCACCTTTGTTTTCTTTATTTGCACAGACTGGAGTGTGTGGGTCCTCGGGCCCTGCCTTAAGTCTTGGGAGGGGGTGGATATGGCCTTTTGGCTTAGTTCGCCCTCTCCCATGGGGTCTCCCTTCGGGGGAGCCCTACTTAGTACTCGGTGGGGGCTGTTTCGGCAGTCCCCCTGAAGAACGGGGTCGGTCTGGTTTCGGCCAGACAGACCATGAGTACCTTATGTCCCTGTCAGGAGTCTTGCGCCCCGGGGGATTGAGGTTTCGGGTCCTACCTCTTCGGAGGGAAGACCATACGTTGTCGCACACCCTGTGCTTTTTTGTGTTCTCACTTTGTGTGTGTGCACTTTTTTATGCACCGGGTGGAGTCTTTTGAGTGTGTTGCACACGCTACGGGCTAAAAAAAAAAAAAAAAAAAAAAAAAAAAAAAGTACTGCTTGGACTGAGAAGAAGGGAAGCTTGTCCTGAAAATGAAACTGTTAGTGGAAATACAAATGTGTCACAGATTGATTGTACTCTACATGATTTGTACATTTGTGTTGTTTTCAGTATATTAAACTCTTGTTTCTAAAAGCAAACTAGTAATTTATGGTGCAAGAAGATTATTTTGTTTAGCAACTCTAATGCCAATCTAAATATTTCTTGTTATCCCTGAATCTATTCAATTTATGCAGTCTCTTCACAATGTATACAGTTATCATTTGTATTATTGCATGCCATTAATGAAGAACACATGTACAGATATCTGTAGATTTAATATATTTTTATGTCTAATCACTGGCACTGAACACATTTATGGAACTCTAGAATTTCTGTCATTTTACATAATCTGTTAATATGAGAATGCCGGTGACCTATTCATTTGCAAATATTTCTTTAATTTAATTTCATTTTAACTGAACATATATTTTGATAATATTACGTAAGACACATGATTAGTGTCATTTAAGTAACTTAAATTTATTGCCTTTTTTTTTTTTTTACTTTTTTAATTACATTTACATACAAAATTATAACATATAGATCAGCCCCCTCTAAATAAATTTATCCATAGGGCTTGTATCCATATTACTGTAGACTTTCCATTACATTGATAATATCCATATTGCTTTAAGCACAAGACATTACTTTATTTACTTTATTTGTAAGTATGTTTCCTACTGAACAATAGTATTTACAAATAACAAAAAATTATTAAGGAATTACTTTGGAGAAAACATGGCAGGTCATTCTTTTTTTTTTAATCATTCATTTGTAGTTTGGAAGACACACTATGAAACTAATAGGAAGATTTTCCCTAAACAAACTTTATTTGAGTCATTTCCTTAGAAAAGACTGGGCATGAGAAGGAAGAATGCATAAGATATATTTCTTTATATTCCATTTTTTGGTAGATGCTGGAAATGATAACTACCTCACAGATTCCTCACTTTCTTGGGGAACTTTCTTGGATCCACCTGAATAACTGAAAAATATTTTTTTAGATGAAATGACCTCTTAGTAAGCTCAGGAAATAAAGGAAATGTATTTTATTCAGTAAACTGAAATCAGATTGCTTATTTTGTGTTTCTGCTTATCATTTCACTCAAAGGGCTAATTAATAAAGAAATATCTCGGAAAAAGTAAAAGCGTAAGTTAAGCGGGACCGCCAGGATAAGCCCAAATAGTGTTTATTATATATATAAAAGATAGCAGCAGTGACAGTGCTGAAAGCTGAAAATTGGCCTGGGCGGGAAGGGGGTAAAAGAGCCCTGTATTGAAGTGGTTAAAATTATTTTGCAGCAGCAGTTTTGAATGTTTTTTCTATGGGATGTGCTGCTGTCGATTAGTCAGAAAGCAGCTCATACCTGGAAACAATTTGGAGCCTCTGTGAATTATTGGGTGAATGTCCACAGGAAAAGCAAACATGTTTGATATATAAATCCTATGATCACAAAAACCTCTGAGCATTTTATCCATGTGTACAGACTTTTTCAATAGATAGCACATTAAGGTCCACTCATAACTTTGTAATTTAAAGCAGAGGTCATCAAGTCTGGGCTAGTACTCTGTCAACTTTGGTAGACCCTAGAAGTACTGCTTTTCCAAAAGCATCTTTGGGCTGTTGAGATCTCAGATGGCTCGTGAGCTTCAAAAAAAAAAGCTTGTTTTAGCAAAATAAGCATTTTTGGGGACTTCTGTAGCTTGTTAGCTAGATTTTTATTTTTTTATTTTTTTTTTTAATAATATTTTTATTGAAAAACAACATGTTGTACAAACAAAGTGCATAATCCAGTAAGGCAACAATAAGGTGTACGTTTTACCACAAAATCATGAGGCATTTTGAAACTATTTTGAAACAATATGGGTCCAAAAGTTCACATATATGAGGGTACAAACGTTAAATACAAACTAAAGGACCTCGGGGAAGAAAAGTAGCAAAGGGGGGAAGGGGTTGAAACATTCTCGCATGGGACGGGAGGAGAACATCAACCAATAAACATCAGAAAGACAGATACGGATGACTCTGTACTGGCCACGTAACCTGACATAAGCTATAACAGTGGTATTGGGGGTGGGGAGGAAAGAGGATATAGGAATGTGTAGGGGGGGGGGAGTTGGAATACAACCATGAGAATCAGATTGAAATGAGGGAAGAAGGGTTAAGTTACATTCCTGAGATTCACGTGGATCTATGTATGTCTTAGACCTTCAGACTATCCAAAGTGTTTGCAATAGAGGTTTGCAGATACCATTTTGTATACTGGAATGAGGTCATTAAAGTTCTCCTTTCATCTTCGTGAAATTTTCGCTCAATGAATGACCACCATCTAGCAAAAAATGTTTCCGTGGAGAGAAATTTCCTGGTCTCTAGGTCAGTTTTTTCCATATAGAGTAGGGCTTTCAAGTCGTTGCATACCATAGAGATTGTGGGGGAGACATTAGAGATCCAGGTCTTTAGTATGACTTTCCTGGCTGCCAAAGCGCAGAGGTAGGCCCATTGAGGGGTCGGTGCATTCTTCTTTTTAGAGGACCCTGTAGCCAAGCTCGGAGCTTCACAACCGAAAAGCAGAAAATGTGGAGACTTCTCCAGGCGAATGTCTAGGACAGAATGGATAAAGTCCAACACAAGGTCCCAGAACACTGAGATCACCTGACAATGCCAGAATCTGTGAGCCAGGGTCAGCCTGTTGTCATTGCACTTGGGGCAGGTAGCAGTAGTGCCCGGGTCAGACTTGTAGAAGGCTGGTATAAAAGCCCTGTGGATTAACTTAAACTGGGTTTCTCTCCATGTTTCGGCTAGTACATACTTCCTCAGTTTTAGGTAACCGTTCAGAATATTCTGTGCCAAGTCCGTTTGAGGGAAGTCGGAGCCCCACTTATCGAACAACGTTTCCACCGTAATCTTATTTGTGTGCATCACAAGCTGGCCATAGATGAGAGAGATGGAGTAATGTTTCCGATGAATTAAGTCATCCACAAATGTTGTCTGAAAACTCTTCGAAGGATAACAGGAGCAAGATTTGATGAAGGAAACAGTTTGGTGGTAATAGAAAAGATGAGACTGTGGCAGGTTGAATTCCGCAGCAAGCTCTGAGAATGGTTTGATGGAAGAGTCGGGTGGCCGGACAAAAGAGTAGACTGAGGTGAGACCTTTGTGTGCCCAAAGTTGGTACGGAGTATAGACTCCAGATTGGGGGAAGGATGGATTGCCATGAAGCGGTCGGTGTTTTGAAATAGAGGACGGTACTCCGAGGTGCTTCCTAATTTCTCTCCAAGCGATTAAGGTATCCCGGATGAGTAGATGGTGCCGGAGAGAGTCGGGGAGAGATTGCAGTTTGCTATGGAGTATGCCAGAGAGTTTCAACGGTCGCACCACATTGGCTTCAAGAGCATAGTTGGAGAAGGTAGAGGACTCCGCAAGCCAATCCAGGCCATAGCGTAGGAGGCATGACAAATTGTAGAGCCTGATATTGGGTAGGCCAGCTCCCCCCTTGCTCCTCGGAAGGTGCAGTTTGGCAATGGAGATGCGAGATCTTTTCTTGTTCCAAAGAAATGAGGCTATGGCTCTGTTTAAAGTGCGGACATCTTTATGTTTAAGGAGAATAGGGATCGTCTGAAGCGGATATAGCAAGCGTGGAAAGCTAACCATTTTGACCAGGTGGCACCTTCCGAAGAGCGACAGGGGCAGAGTCATCCACATCTCAAGTTCCCTGACAATCTTTTCTATCAGAGGGACATAATTGAGTTGATATAAGGACGAGGGGAGTCTGCCTATCTTGATACCTAAATAGGTAATGTGGTCGAGAGTAAGCGGGAAGGGGAGAGAGGGGTCCCAATGATCAATTACTGGTTGGGTTAGAGGGAGAACTTCACTTTTATCAAAGTTAACTTTCAGTCCTGTTATGGTCCTGAATTCTTCTAGCAGGGAGCAGATTTTAGGGAGATCACCGCTGGGCTGCGACGAAAAAAGTAAAAGATCGTCCGCGAAGAGGGCGGTCTTCAACTCTTCCTCCCCCAAAGTGATCCCATGAATGGGGGCCGAGGAGAGTAGAAACCTGGAAAGAGGTTCCATGGCCATGTTGAACAGTACGGGGGACAGGGGGCACCCTTGACGCGTCCCTTTGTGGAGTGATATGGGGTTCGTCATGCCTAATGAGGTGAGGATGCGTGCAGAGGGGGATGCATACAGGGCTTTCAGAAAGCTCAAAATTCTACCAGAGAAGCCCAGCTTTGTCAGGGATAGGAACAGCCAGTCAAAATTGATGTTATCGAAAGCCTTCTCGGCATCTAGTGTAACTATAGCGAGTTGAGCAGTGGGGTTGGCTTTAGCATGTTCCAGTACCGCTATAACTTTGCGGATGTTTGCCGTTGCTGACCTGCCCCTGACAAAGCCTGCCTGTGAAGGATGGATGAGCGTAGGGAGAACTTGGGCAATCCTGGATGCTATGATTTTGGACAGGATTTTCACATCAACGTTCAGTAAGGATATTGGGCGGTACGATCCGGGTAGGGTAGGATCCTTGCCCTTCTTGGCTAACAGCTTTATGTATGCTTGAGTGCCCGATGGCAAATACGTGCCCTTCTGCCACATAACGCTGTAGAGCAAAGTGAGCGTGGGCAAGAGCGTGTCCTTGAACGTTTTATAAAATTCAGGTGGGTATCCATCAGGCCCCGGAGCTTTGTGAGATGCCATATTAGAAACGGTTTTACTAATGTCTTCTGAAGTGATTGGGGCGTTAATCTGTTCCAATTGTGTGACAGAGAGGGAGGGGAGGGACAAGGCATTTAAGAAGGCTTGGGCAGACTCGTGATTTATGGGGTCACTACTGTAAAGTGCTTTGTAATAATCCTCCAATATGTCGCTTATCTCCTGTGGGGTGTGTGTCAGGGTCCCAGAGCTATCTTTAAGAGCTAAGATGTGCGTTGGTCGGTGGGGGCCCTTAATCAGTCTGGAGAGCAATTTGCCGGGTTTATTGCCGAATCGAAAAAGTGTTGCTGCAAATCGCGAGCGTTTGGTGTTCTCTATTTGTTCAGCCCAGTGATCAAATTGCCTCTTGGCAGAATGCCAGTCAGCAATATGATCGGGGAGTCGGAGACGGTGAGCTCTAGTTGTGCCATGCAGAGACGTTCACTGGCTTTGCTGTAGTGTTGCGTAAGAGACTTGCGATATGAAGCCGTGTACGCTATGATGGCGCCCCGGAGGACCGCTTTACCCGCTTCCCAAAATAGAACAGGGTCATCCAAATGACCCTGGTTCAGAGAAGCATAGTCCTCCCAGGACTTACGAACATGTTGTTGGAAATCGTCATTATCTAAGAGAAACCCAGGGAGTCTCCAGGAACAATTAGAGGGGGCAGTAGAGGGGGCCACTAGTAGGGTCAATGAAACCGGAGAGTGGTCGGAAATGGCAATACTATGGATATCGGTGTGATGGATGGACTTTACCAATTCCGGAGTAACAAAAAGGTAGTCCAGCCTTGCCATGGAGTCTTGTGGGGGGGAGTAGAATGAAAATTCCCTGTCAGTGGGGTGACTAAGGCGCCAAGAGTCTACCAGATGTAGGGCAGCTGACATAGAGTTGAGTGCGGTTTCTCTCGTGGACCGTGTCTGAACATGTGTGGGAGGTCTCGGCCTGCGTTGCTTCCAGTCCTCCTGTAAATTCATAACATCATTGAAGTCTCCCCCAATGACATGAAAAGGTGCAGGATTTTGGAGCAGCCAGGTCGAGGTGTATCTGTTGAATTCTGCCGAAGGAGGTGTAGGGGCGTAAATGTTGGAGATTTGCACGGTGCGGGATGGCAGTTTGAGTGAGACCGTCACTCTGCGGCCTATGTCATCATGCACCATGGATAACATTACGCAGGGGAGATTTTTGTGTATCAGTATGGCTACTCCAGCTTTGCGTCCCACCGCCGGAGAGCACACTGCCTCGCCAACCCAGAGCTTCTTCAAAAAGCGCAAGTCGCCCTCCGCAAGATGAGTCTCCTGCAGGAGTGCAACGTCTGCCCCTAATCTCTTTAAATGGCGGAGGATCATCATCCTCTTATTTGGGGAGCGAAGGCCTTTGACATTCCAGGATATGATCTTTAGGGTGGCCATAGCAGCCGTATGGGCAGAAATCGGTAGCTAAGCATTTGGGATCTCAATGGTAGTCTCATAGCGTATTCGTCAAGATATAGAGTAGGTACCAGGGGTGGTGAGAGAGGAAGGGAAGAAACAGGGGGCTGCCAGTGCAAAGGGGCTGTGAAGTGAACAACAGGGGAATAGGGGACTCGGGGTCCCCGCGGGGGAGCGCGAAGTAAGGACTTCACTTTTTTCACCATGTGGAAGGGAGTGAACAAGGGTGGCTCCACAACCCCAATGCCTAAGTTACCAAACAATGAAGGCAAGGAGGCACGCTAGGGGGCTAGTTATCATGCTCTGCCTGTTAGTGCAAGGAGGCCATGAATGGAAAACATAGACAGTATACAAGTCACCATCAACAATGCAGATACACAAACCAGAATAACAGTAATCTACAACTTTAGTCAAACCAGTTTGCCCGTAATCGGGTGGGTATAGCTGCTCGAGGGGATGTAGTACCGTAGGCAGTCAGAACTCGTGCAGCTGTCGGGCAAACTTATGATCCGGGGAGAAAAAAGGAAACCTTGAGATCAAGGAAGGTGGACGAAGTCCCTCAAGAGGGCGAGTTGTCCAGCGATCAGGTGATGGCTCTCAGAGAGGATGGATCACCAAAGCGTCCTTTTTTAGTGGCGTCTTTGGGAGGTGTCAGTTGCACTTTGCGGGAGAGCGAAGCTTTCCTGGCGATGGTGGTGGTGTCATCCATCGGTGACGGGAGAGATGAGAGGAAATGTTCCGCATCAGAAGGAAAGTGGAATGTCAGGCGTTCTCCATCAGGGGAGGTGACATGAAGCACTGCTGGGTACGCCAAGGTGAATTTAAGTTGTTGATCGAAGAGGGAAGAGCATACCTTTGAGAAAGCTTTGCGTTGCTTTGAGACCTCGGCGGAGTAATCTGCAAAAAGTAGTATTGAGGAACCATGTAGTTGCAGGGAACGCTGCCGTCTGAATTTCAGCAAGATAGTGTTCTTGTCCGCATAGTTTAAGAACCTGGCTATGATGGGTCGTGGATTCTTCCGGGATTCGTTTGGCGCTCCCACCCTGTGTGCTCTTTCAACAATACATGGGGATGGCATGCCCAGAGCCTGCGGGATAGTTTCAGTGCACAGTAAGTGGATCGCCTCCCCTTGAACCGACTCAGGAACTCCTATAATACGGAGGTTGTTCCTTCTGGAACGGTTCTCCAAATCCTCTATTTTATCTTGCAGTGCCTGGAGAGCCTTGTCATTATAATTTAAGTCCCTGCTGTTCATCAGGGTTTCTTCCTCCAAGGATGAAATCCGCTGCTCAGCTTCCTGGATCTGGTGCTTGTGAGCTGAGAGCTCCTTTTGTAATTGTGTCAGTCCCTGGTGCATTGCCGCTTCAATAGTTGCTTTAATGGTGGGTGATAGAATTGCCGCCGCTGCCTCAGCCATTTTAAGATAGGCAGGGTCCATTGGTTCGCCTCCAGGAGCAGTGGTAGGCTGAAGGGGACAAGGCTGAAGCGAGAGAGGCAGGGAGAGATTCCCCCCCTCCTCTCTTCCCGCCCGTGCAGCCGCAGCCATGTCAGCTGCTATGTGTGAGGTGGCTGTCTCCGGCCGCTCCGTGACAGTTCCTGGCTGGGAGCGCTGGCGCTCAATAAAGCGGTCCATTCCGGTCTCCGGATCAGTAGGGGGGGTCACGGTGTGTGTGGGCGCCCTCTGAACGGCCTCCGGCCGTGGATTTATATATAGATTAGCGGCGGGTGCAGCGGGAGCCGAGGAGATCACTCCTTCTCCATGGGCGCCGGAACCGGAAGTGTTAGCTAGATTTTATTTAGTGAACAACTTAATATTAATAACCATACATTTACATTCTATTTCAGCGTTGAATATAAATATGCAAGATTGTGTGTGTGTTGTGTTTTGTAATACTTAAATAGGAAATAGAAGTATAATTAAAGATGTCCTCAACTTGACATGTTGGGATAACATATGCTTCATCTCTTTTTAATAAGAAATTATTTATAATGTAAGCATTTTTGGGAGAATTTATAGCAGTTAAAAAGATACAATTTGAAACTAAAATGTAATCCAGTATTAAGGTATTAGGATAACATGCTGTGGACTAAAAAAAAAAAATACACGTAGGCTACACTACTACTGAAGCACCATCATCTGAGATTAGTTCAGGCTTCTCTAACAGGATTATAGAATTAGAGATTTTTTTTTTTTTTCAAGAATGAGAGAATACACATGAAGCAAATAAGGGAATACATACTTCAAGATGATTGATGTAATTAAACACATTGGTGCCATTTTAAAAAAACTAGGAAAACTAAAATGAGCAAGAGTAGTTGCTTATAGTGATCCATCAAAAGACCAGTTTTTTCCAAAACATATAATGTAGGGATATGCAAACTAGCCCTCCAGTTGTTGCAAAACTACAAGTCCCATCATGCCTCTGCCTCTGAGTGTCATGCTTGTGGCTGTCAGAGTCTTGCTATGCCTCATGGGACCTGGGGTTCTGCAATATCTGGAGGGCCACAGTTTGCATACCCCTGATATAATGTATAAAAAATGTATTTATTTGTAAACTGTGATTGGATTTTTTTCTTAATTCAGTTTTATCAAGTTTTAAAAAATCTGTTACTTTTACATTGTTTTTCGGCTTTGAATTTTAGAATAAGGGTAGTCATTGTTATTAGCTGCTAGTGGACATTTGTGAATGTTTTGATATTACTTACCTAAATAGACTTACACAACTCCACATATCTGCTGGTCCTGTTAAAAAATACAGACCTTTTGGAAAGCAGTTAAAGAAACTATTATGAAAATAACAACCTACATCTTGGATGTTACTCCTGCACAATGTTTACTTCACCATTCCTCTCTTCCAATATCCACATACTACAAATCCTTATACCTTGTCAATGTGGCAAAACGCTGCATACCTTAAAAGTGGGGCACCTCTATTTCCCCAGCACTTACAGACTGGTACCGTTACATTTGATAAACAGTATATATGGAAGAGCTGATAAGCATTGCAAAAGAAAACTCTCCAAATTCACTCACACATGGGCATGCTGATTCCATTTTCAAGAATCCCTGAACCCATAGCCATAATAAAGAAATTGGATGTTACCTGGATGGTATCCTCACCGAGAAGGGTTGTCTGGGAGGCGGAGAGTCATTCTACCTACCCTCCTGAAAAATGATTCTATCCTTAGGCCTCCTATATGTCTCTATACATTTCCCCTATACCTCACAACTGCCTGCTATACACATTTATGATTACAATCCATACTAGTTACTACTCCATGATCCATCTCCCTTATACATTTCCAGTACTTTTTCAACCTACATAGAGTCCAACTCCCCTCCAGTTTTAACTCCTCCCCACCCAAACAACTCCCTCTTCCATCCATGTCTTTTGCACTCCTCATTTACCTTTGGAGCTTATACTATCATGTGAGAGAGTCTAAAGAATACTAGCTCTATAGTTTATCCTCAATAAACAGTAATTCAGTTTAGTCAAGTTACTTTTTGACAAGACCAGATGTTAGCCGCTGTTATAGACACAATCTAATGTGTTCAAGGGCACTTAACAAATATTTATGTTCTCATACATTAATATGTTTTCCTATCCTTATATTACTATATAAGGTATGTACATACTCTTTTACCTTCCTACTTCCTTGTTCTTTTTTATAATTTTCTACTTACCATATGACTATTGTTTTCCTATGTCAAAATCACAAAAAAATATTTGAAAAAGACTTACATAACTCCTCTCAGCAAAGGGTTCCAAAAATATCTGTTGTCCTCAGGTTTTCCCCAGAAACAGCATTTATAAATTCAGTTGTATTTAGAGATTTTAGGCATGATTTGTTTTTGTTAAATGACTCTTTGCCCAAGCAAGTCATACAATAGATGTACTTTAATCTCTCTTTCCCTGCAACGCATGCTTACCTTTCCTTCTCACCTCAGCATGTGGGTATGCAGGAGCATTAAGATGGGGGGGCGCAAGACCCTGCCCTTCCATTTTGACCCCTCCCATTTCTCAGAAGCCCCACCCCTTATAGACTCCACCCATTTTGTCCCCTGTATTTTGCTTGCGTGAACCAATTCTCCCAATATATAACATATTAAGGGGTCCATCAGTACTAGTATATCCCATAATAGGGGACAGGGGCCCTATTATGGGATATACTGTGAGAGACATCCTATTATGGGATACATGGACTGAGAGTGGCACAAACCCCACAGTACAGACCCCCCCAGCACAAACCCCTCAAGCACAAACCCCGCACAAACAACTCAAGCACAAACCCCACAGTACAGGCCCTCTAGCATAAACCCCACAGTACAGGCCCCTAGCCCAAACCCCACAGTACATGCCCATTTCAATATAGTGACCAGTATAAATGCCCCCTTTCAATGTAGTGACCAGCATACATGTCCCCAATGCAGTGACCAGTATACATGTCCCCAATGCAGAGCTATGCGTGCGTGCCTCCAATGCAGTGACCACCAGTGTACATGTCCCCAATGCAGAGATATGCGTGCGTGCCTCCAGTGCAGTGACCACCAGTGTACATGTCCCCAATGCAGAGCTATGCGTGCGTGCCTCCAGTGCAGTGACCACCAGTGTACATGTCCCCAATGCAGAGCTATGCGTACGTGCCTCCAATGCAGTGACCACCAGTGTACATGTCCCCAATGCAGAGCTATGCGTGCGTGCCTCCAGTGCAGTGACCACCAGTATACATGTCCCCAATGCAGAGTTATGCGTGCATGCCTCCAGTGCAGTGACCACCAGTGTACATGTCCCCAATGCAGAGCTATGCGTGCATGCCTCCAGTGCAGTGACCACCAGTATACATGTCCCCAATTCAGAGTTATGCGTGCGTGCCTCCAGTGCAGTGACCACCAGTGTACATGTCCCCAATGCAGAGCTTTGCGTGCGTGCCTCCAGTGCAGTGACCACCAGTGTACATGTCCCCAATGCAGAGCTATGCGTGCGTGCCTCCAGTGCAGTGACCACAGTATACATGTCCCCAATGCAGAGCTATGCGTGCGTGCCTCCAGTGCAGTGACCACCAGTGTACATGTCCCCAATGCAGAGCTATGCGTGCGTGCCTCCAGTGCAGTGACCACCAGTGTACATGTCCCCAATGCAGAGCTATGCGTGCATGCCTCCAGTGACCACCAGTATACATGTCCCCAATGCAGAGCTATGCGTGCGTGCTTCCAGTGCAGTGACCACCAGTATACATGTCCCCAATGCAGAGCTATGCGTGCGTGCCTCCAGTGCAGTGACCACCAGTGTACATGTCCCCAATGCAGAGCTATGCGTGCGTGCCTCCAGTGCAGTGACCACCAGTATACATGTCCCCAATGCAGAGATATGCGTGCGTGCCTCCAGTGCAGTGACCACCAGTATACATGGCCCCAATGCAGAGCTATGCGTGCGTGCCTCCAGTGACCACCAGTATACATGTCCCCAATGCAGAGCTATGCATGCGTGCCTCCAGTGCAGTGACCACCAGTGTACATGTCCCCAATGCAGAGCTATGCGTGCATGCCTCCAGTGCAGTGACCACCAGTATACATGTCCCCAATGCAGAGCTATGCGTGCGTGCCTCCAGTGCAGCCAGTGACCACCAGTATACATGTCCCCAATGCAGAGATATGCGTGCATGCCTCCAGTGACCACCAGTATACATGTCCCCAATGCAGAGCTATGCGTGCGTGCTTCCAGTGCAGTGACCATCAGTATACATGTCCCCCAATGCAGAGCTATGCATGCGTGCCTCCAGTGCAGCCAGTGACCACCAGTATACATGTCCCCAATGCAGAGCTATGCGTGCGTGCCTCCAGTGCAGCCAGTGACCACCAGTATACATGTCCCCAATGCAGAGCTATGCGTGCGTGCCTCCAGTGCAGCCAGTGACCACCAGTATACATGTCCCCAATGCAGAGCTATGCCTGCATGCCCGACTGAGAGCAGTGCACTTACCTGTGAGTCATGGCGGCTTCTCCCTCTCCTCTTCTTCGTTCGGCGGCGGGAAGGTGAGTGGCGCTTCTCCCTCTCGGCCTCTTCTGCGGCAGGCGGCGGGAAGGTGAGCGCCCGCCGGCTTCTTCTCCGGACTGGACTCCTCTTCGGCGGAGGGAAGCTGACCGGGCGGTGACGGTGAGTGACTGATGCACGCACCGGCACCGCCCCCATTGCGACGTCAGCGGGGTCACAATCGGATGTCCTGGATGATGATTGGTCCAGGCTGGAGACTGGACCAATCACAGCCAGGATATCACGAAAGTGGGGGTGTCCTAGTGCAATGACCTGCGCCCAGGTTACGCCCCCAGAAGGCAGCCAATCGATGCCTCTTCTGGGTCATAAACCCCACCCCCCCCCCATAGCCACCACATAGGCTGGCGAACGCGATTTTTTTTAAACGTTATTGTTCTTTTTGTAATTTTTTTTCCTTTTTTTCAGGGGGGGGGGGTGGCACCCTGGCGCCCCCTATGCACAGGCCGCCACTGCTTAGTGATTTGCCATGTGCTTTTACATGAAGAGACAGTCCTCAGCCACGTGTAAGCTCTGACTGCAGCGACTCGTGACTTACATAAGGCTACCTTTTCTTTCTCCTAGCAGATAAATGGAGCAGTAGGCAGTAAAGGAAGTGAGGGAATGTGTAGCTGAGTAGGGGGGCACCTGAACACACCTCTAATTTTGCCCTGCATAGGTGAAGCTCAAGTTTTCTTTACAGAAAGCATGTTTTGAGAAAAATGTGGAACTGCCATTTCTGACCTTCATTTAAAAAAACGGATTTCCAGGTCTTCTCTAGCTTCAATATTCGAGTCACTTGCGCTAAATGAGTAGGCAGCCAGTGAAGTCAGAGTTAAGTCAGAACTCCTGATATGTTGGCTTAAAGTAAGGAAGCTAGGCAAAAACAAGTGTTTTTAGATGAGGAGATCTGTAAAAAGAGACTACATATTTCTCAATACAGTTTTCCTTTAATGACAGTGTGCTTCTTTAGGGGTTCTTCCAATAACTGTCTATACAAAAGATAGAATATATGTATATTACGCACATGGTCAAACAGGTTAGTAGTGATTATAAAACACTTTGGAATGATAATAAAATAATTCCTGTAATAGGTTGTTTAAGGTTTAGGTCTCTCTTTTGTATTTTAAGCTTGCTTAGGGTCTTTTTTATTCTTTTAATGGGCTGCCAATGCACCACAGTGCACCAAAAATCAGACATGCATAATTTTTCCAACATAGAGCACCTCCATATACAGTAATGCATTACCACATATTATGGTGTACTTCAACACAAGTTTGTTTGTGCATGGTGTGTTGCTGTGCATTGAAGTAATGTGTATGTTACCTAAGGTCTAAAGGGGGGGGGGGGGGCTTCATTATACAGGAACCAATCAATCACTTAAAAGCAAACCTACAAACATGTGTAATCAGACTAGATCAAAGTAATGATATCTAGCTGGTTATTGTAAGCTATTGTATGTCTTGGCTCATTGCCCTTTTTAATAAAAATAAAATGCATTGTGGAGATATGAGCCCTTTCTCTCCTTTTTAGTTTTAGCAACAGTTACCAGGATTGATAGTGCAAATTCCACTTTTGAGAGTTTTTATCATTAACATCTGTCCCAATGACAACTGCCAAAGATAAAGTTTTTGCCTTGTTTTTGGATGTTTTCCTCTGACATCATGTTGTGTCACAGTGACATGTCTGAGGGGGAAATCTCATAATTAGGGGCAAAGCAATAAAAACAGGTTCTACTTTTACAAAAAGAAAACAAATAATTGAAGTTGGATTTTTAAATGTGAAGGGAATTTTAGCAACACAATGTATATACTTAGTAAAGAGAAATATTTTTAGCAAGTTAAAGAGGAGCTCAAGTCATTTTTGTGTTTATTAAAAGTCAGCATCTACAAAAACTGTAGCTTCTGACTTTTAATAAGCACCAACTCTCCCTGCTCAGGATCCAGCAATGTGCTCACCCTAGCTCCCTGGTGCTGACATCTCAACTGTGGGCATAAGCAGTGGGCACCTGGCTGTGAAGCCACAAGCTGTCACAACCAGGTGCCCTCTGCTCATGCTTCCGCTATGCTGCACATTGTGAATGGTCCCGCAGCCTTCTGGAACCTGCAACATGTCCCAGACGACTTCGGGGAGGGAGAGGGAGAGAACTTCTGTTCAGATCGCCTAGGAGGTAAGAGCGGGTACCTGTCAAAGGCAGGTACCTGCTCTCCACTGAAAAAAAGTGCCAGAGAAGGATGGAGCTCTGATTTAAGAAAGATAGTCAAATTGAAGCTTTGCATACATTGCATTAAATTTGAATTACATTTGAATTGTATACATTAATAATGTTTGAAAAAATGTTTTTTTTTCCAGAAATTTTACAGTAGTGAATTCAAAGATCATTGTAGTTACTATCCATCCAGAGCCAAAAGCTACAGATGCCTTGGTAGAGATTGAGCTTGCTCACCTGAACAATGTAAGTAATTATATGTTTGGCTGTAAAAACACCAATTGTTGTTTTATGATAAATTAAACTTTTTTTTTGTAGGTTTAAAAATTAAACTTACATCTGCTTACCTTACATTTAGATTATGTATACTTCTTTTTGTTTTTACTTGCTGTGGTGCTCAAAAACAAAACACCTGTGTAAAAAAAGTGCAAGTGAAAAAAAACACACAAAAAGTGCACTTAAGGGTGTGTCTCTTGTTTACCTCTCCAAAAGATAGGATTCTGCCCTGAGCCCACCGTGGCACAAGGTTCTTGACAAGAGCAAGGCTCAACTTGGTCTACTAAGCCAAAAGGTCTGACAGACCCCTTTCATCGTGGTTAGCCAAAGCCAACCAACGAGTACTGGGTAAGAGGCGCTCCCGAAGAGATATCACCTGATTCAGGGGAGGAAGGAACATTATGGTCACACATCCTCCTCCTGGATTTTAGTGCAGGCCTGAGGACCCACACCCTCCATCCAAGTGAGAAAAATAAATACAGACAAAAATTCCATTGACAAAACAGGGAGAAAAAAAAATTAAACAAATAGTTTGAGTGCAGGTGCATTGGCTAGGCCTTGCAGCCTGGTGGCAAAAATTGTCCTAGACTTAGCAAAAAGTCCTAGCCCAAGGAAGAGCTGTGCAGAACAAAAGCTTAGATGACCTGGCCTTGTGCTTTTTCTCACAGTAGGTTTCCCACGCCCAAGGGATACTATGAGCACCCCTGGGGCGACGAACTTCCAGGGGGCACTGACACCATGGGCTCTCTGCCTTACCAACCCAAGGACAGATCAGGTAGCACCACTCAAAAGAGGAGTCACTGGGCCTCTCTTTTCCCTTCACACCAAGGGAGAACTTCTAACCCACACTTTACATTGCTCACACTCATTTGCTTTCCTTTGGGAGGGCTTCTTAGGACCCCCATTATACCAACAGAAGCACTGTGTAAAAAGCGAGAATGACTGTGCAGCACCCCTACTTGACATTATTAAGAAGAGATACTACACTTGATCATAGCCAAAAGTGCACACAGTGGCATCACTACCATGTAACAAGATATGAGAAGCTGTTCAATGTTCAGCTGTATAAACTCTGGCTGTTTGAAAGATGGCCAACCACTTCTCTGGATTTATTAGCAACAATGTACTGGGAAGGTCAATCAAACCAATTCATTCAATAGCTAAACTAACAGACCCTAACACTAAATAGTTTATGTTAATTTTAAGGGCAATTATACAATTGGATTGTATTAAATGTGACCAAAAGAGCAATAGAAGACATTTTGTGAACAGCAAAAACAAATTCATAATATAACATTTCCTAGGTGTTATTGCTTGTGTTCTGGGCTACAAGGGCAGAGTAAGAGATGTGGTAAGCTTCACAAGTCAAAGGAAGGACCAAGGCCTCTAGTTTGACTTCAGTGTTCCATATTATTCTAAATTTGCTCCCTGAAAATATCACATAGCTTATCAAACATTTCACGTCGGCCTTGATGTGGTTTAGCTGTTACAATTTTAATCTGAAAAGAAAAAAACCTTGACCGGCATCTGAACACATCTGGATTGATTATCTTCAGTTTCAGTAGGCACATGCTAAGATACAGTAGATGCTTGATTTAAGGAACGTAAGGTTTAGCAGAGTTTAATAATGTGCCTCGTAGGGACTGCATTTTTAGTCATACAAGCAGTGAATTTTAAAACAGTAACATGTTTACAGTATTTTTTGGTTAATGACAAGCAATAAGTATTTGTTATTTGATGTCAAAGTGGAGCAGCTGCCTTTGCACACATTTTATTTTAAAAAAGGTAATGTACAAGAAGAAGGATATGTAATACCACAATTGAATGATATCAGTGAACACTTTTTAAATAGACCTATTTATACAGTGTTTGAAAAATAGCTGATTAAAGTGATGGCTTGGAAACCACACTCATTTTTCTAAGAGTCTGAAGCACTTTAGTACTTTACATCAATTAGTGGAGTCTCCTCAATTTATCTTTTAATGAGGGTCAATTGCTTTCAGTACCAGATAGCTAAAAGGCCATTTTCTACTCTTCAATTCCAATTGCTTGGTTTAGAAAACGGCAATTCCCTATCTGTTTAGTGGATAGTAACTTGTCATATAAGAGATAAAGAAAACATTCAATGAACTATCATGAATGTGTTTGCATACACCATCAATGATTTATGATTAACAAGGAAGCATGTTCCATCTGCATGTAGCACTTGTGTATGCTGTTGCATCTGCAGTGTCTGATTTATGATTTGTTAAATGAAGCCTGTTCATTATTCATGTAAATATATGGGTTTTTTACTAGTAGGTAAATATATCCACTTAACATGTAAATTGACCTTACATCTCTGTGCTTATACTTGATTTGTCTAACTGTTTGTCTGTTGAAATATATTCATGAGTACAAATAAATTGAGAGGAAATCTAGTGATATTTATAAAAGTTAAACACAATGTCATGGTTTTAAATAAAAAGTATGGATCTTTATTTATAAATGTACAAATGGATTTCTGCCATTGTTTTGGTATGGTTTGGTCTCATATTTATTCATGTGATTTCTAAAATATGATATAATTCATGAATTTTGTTTAGTTTGCATACTGGCTAAATCAGAGTTGTCAGAGGGGAGACTTTTCTGAATAGTTTCTCTGTATTTTCTAATGGTTTTGGTGTATTTTGTACTTTACAAATATACCCAGTTTATGAAATGCTAAACTTGGTGAGCCATTGAGTAACAGAAAGCGGAGATCTTTTGGAAATCAACAAATTGCCAAATAATAAACAGGGAGTTAAGAACTTTTCTATGGATGAAAAAAAAAACTAAAGCAGAAAACTCTTTCAAACAGGCAACAGAAAGTTAGAAACTCTGTACAAATGATGTACATATAGTGGAACATTCTTCCAAATGATGGATGGAATGTAAGAACTCTTCCAAATGTTGAACAAAAAGTGAAAAGTTCTTTTGAAAAGGGAACAAAATGTGGAGAGTGTTTTCAAACCATGAACAGGAAAGGGAGAACTTTTTAACAAAACACAGAACAGAGCAAGGGATTGTGGGACATCATCGTTGCTAATGTATTAGATGTCTGCAGCTGTCATAAAAGCAACTATGCCTGCCAATTGACTGTTCAGAAGAGTTTTCCTTTTTCTGGTAATCATTTTTAAAAGTACTTTGCTAATTCATGAGGTCATGTTTAACTACAATGCGAAAATAACAATAAGTTGACATTACGTAAAGAGGAAGTCTATGTAAAACAGAAGTCCTATCATATTTAGATTTGTTTAAATTAGCTGAGCATTTGCAGGATTGAAGAGCAACTTTAAGCAAACTGTGAACTCCTAATGTTATCTTTGTGACTATGCTAAAATTAAATATTATAAATAATTTGCCTTTTAAATTACTCAGAGAAGAGTACTAAAGGTAGCTTTAACCTCTTTTTATATCATTCTGTGTTATGCAACATCTCCTATTCTATAGCATGTGGGAATGACTGCATTAGGCTTAGAGAATGCACACTGTCTGTACTCATGCTGATTGCACTGGCTTACATATTTACAGTTTGAGATTTGAAAATATTAAAAAGTCTGGGATTTTGATGACTATAGAGCTTTAAATAGCATAGAAAGAAGGTAGGCTATCACCCTGACATAGTTTCAGCATGTTATTGTAAAATTGAAGTCTGCCTTTCAGACTACTTGGCAGCTTAAAGCGGAGTTCCGGGCACAAAAATGATTTTTTTTTTGTGCCCCTCCGCTAGGTAGAGCTCACCTGAAAAGGAATTGGATAGTTATTTTTATTTTTTTTGTTTACTCACCTTTTTATTGAAGATCGTAAATACTCACCTCTGACTGCTTCCTCCCTCGGAGCCGCGGCTCACCCTGTCACTTCCTGCCTCGCGATGATTCCTGGGAGCTAAACGTCATAGCTCCCAGGAATCAATGCGACGGCACCGGCCCCGCTCGTCATTTCCGGGCGACGCCGCATTCCCCTGCTAAACAGCTTCTGGGCATGCCCAGAAGCTGTTTAGGAATGCGGCGCCGCACCGGAAGTGACGAGAGGGGCCGGTGCAGTGCATTCTGGGACACGAAGACGCGGAAGAAGACAGAGAAGAGGACCGCGCCGGCTTCAGCTGCCCACAACAGAGATGGAAACACTGTGGAAGAAATTTTCTAAGTAAGTATTTCTTCTAAAAGGTAAGTGCGAACCGGGACAGATCAGAGGCTAGCCATTGTGGAATGTGCTAGCCCTGACTGTCCCGGGGGTATGTTCAGCAAAAAATCATTTCTGTGCCCGGAACTCCGCTTTAATGAACATACAGTATAATATCAACTCCCACTCTATAAATGTTGTAAATACATCCTAAATAACAGGAGAATGTATGTAATTAGTTATGGGGAATTATTATGGGGAAGAAACTGGCCAGTACATAATGGGAACCATGGCCCTTGGGCCACAGAAACTATAACTTTGCTACCCCATAATACATTGCCCATAATATGACCATAATACATTAATCTTACATGACTATAATACATTCATCTTAAAGGTCACATGCACAATGTGACCATTTGGTACCCATCCTTTGCATTCTAAATATTTTTTAATAAAAGCAACAATTACCCAAAGTCACTGAACTTTTCCAATACCACCTCAAGTGACTTTTCACAGCTCAAACAAATGTTTGGAAAATACCTAATGACATACATAACTTTCATATGCAACCAACTGGTATTTCCTTTATTTAAAATAATATTAAGGTTTTTGTTTATTTTATTTTAATACAAAGCATGTTATACTTACCTGCTCTGTGCAGTGGTTTTGCACAGAGCAGCTCTGATCCTCTTCTTTTCAGGTACCCCGCCGGTGTTCCTCCCCCTTAAGTAGTGCTCCCAGAGAAACCTGCTTGCCCTGGGGGCACCGCTGCATGCTGCTCGCTCCTAAACCACTGCTCTATGCATCCATAAGACACATAGAGCCGTAGCCTGGCCCCACCCACTGTTCTCTCCCAATTTGGGTAACCGGCTGTGATTGACAGCAGTGGGAGCCAATGGGCTCCTTCAGCTGTCTCAGCCAATGAGGAAGTAGAGTCCCCTTATAGTTAAGGTTATCGTGAGCATCACTGGATCTGAGGAGGTTCAGGTAAGGACTGGGGGGCTGGGGGGGGGGGGGCGTTGCACACAGAAGATTTTTTACCATCATGTATAGCATGTAAGAGGGTAAAAAACCTTCAGCCTTTAGATCCACTTTAACTTTTAACTTCTCCAGCAGATATATTGGTATGTTCTTATATATTTTGTATTATGTTTAACTGAATGAAAGCATTTCCATTGGTGCTATGGCTTACAATTATGCTTGTCAGTTTAGATTTTTAATTCTAGAATGTTTATTCATTTTAGAATATTTATTTTGACATTTTGCACACCTATTGTGTATCCAAACAACCTATCAACATTCATTTGACCCTCATAATTATTTCTGAAATGCCTTTTTGTCAATGTAAACAATCAAATTTCTTCCTACCATACGCATTATTTTACTCTGTGACACATTAATGCTTTCTAGGCTGTATCACATATACAACACATCCTTTTCCAAGTAAAACTAAAGGCAAATCCACTGTGCACTGCAAGTGCATTTGGAAGTGCAGTCGCTGTAGATTTGAGGGGAAGATCTGAAATGAAGGGAAGCTCTGCTGATTTCTATCATCCAATCATGTGCAAGCAAAACTACTGTTTTTTCATTTTCCTTGCATGTTCCCCTCTGATCTACACACTTCCACACATGTGAACAAACCCTCAAAGAAAAATACCCCATTTGGTCTTCATTTTTGAGAAATGCCATGATTCCCAGGGGAAGTTTGGACTGTTTAGGAGTGGACCTAGAAAATCCTTCTCTTTTTTCATTGAAAGTCTTAACAGTGCATGTGCTATTTCAGTCCATCAGCCAAGTCCACATAAGAAGGCCAATCAAAAGATCACCAAACAGACAAATTCTTAAAAAGTATTGTAAGAATGAGGGACCAAACTAAAAGCCAGATTCTGGTTCAAATATTTTTATTGAAAAGATCAACAGATAGCATAACAAATAATATATAAAGAAATACTATTGTGTTGAGTTATGTATAATACAGGTAAGGGAATAAAACTAGCTGTACATGACCTATCAGTTGACAATCTGTGTAACTAAATTCAATGAAATAAGACTATGACTTCTTGTTGTTCAAGGGTCAAACTTATGTATATAGACTCAGTCTGAACAAAATATACATTCAACAGTCCCTCAAGAGTAGGATACCGTAGTCATCCAACTGCTGAGTTACAGCCTAGTTACAACACTAGAGATAGACTATGCTATCCAAACACAATGGAGGTTAGCTGCGAGAAGAGGTAACAGGGTTAAGGGGGGAGGGAAGCAGAAGAAAGAGAAAGAAAAGACAGGAAGGAGAAGGGGGAGAGAAGGAGGGGTTTCCAAAAGTAGAGCTACCCCCAATGGGGTATTGAAAAGGACAAAGAGTTATGTTGTCCTTCTACAACTAAAAGGCAGTTTCTAAAATTGTAAATGCTTCATATGTGCAAGCACAGAGAACCAGTCCTGGCTTTATGAAGTGATCCTTCTCTTTTAAAGTCTACTTCCAGAAGCCAACCACACAATGCGTGGAAGTGAAGGGTTAACCTCCTCACCAGATAACAGAGCTCACTGCGCACTCAGGCTCAGGTTTTTTACCACCGGCCTGACAGTGTAACTTGCTTCAACACCTTAGGACAAGTTCAACAAGCAGTGCAGCGATAGCTGAAGATAGCAGCACTCTGGCAGTCTGTGACAGCGGGAGATTAAAATATGGATGTCAGTCTGGCAGTAAATAAGTCTGAGCCTAAATTGCAGTGAGCTCTGTTATCATGGAAGGCGATTCAAAGTTTTACTTCCCTGGATTTGTTTTTGGCTACTGTAGAAGAAGAGAGGGGTGCTGTTCCATCTCCAAATGCGCCCCCTCCATCTACACAGAGCCACTGCGCCCAAGGCAGGTGTCCCTTCAGCCCATGCCTTGTCCCGTTCCTGATCGATATTGTAGGTATGCTGTGTGAATAGGAATAGAGCATACTGTGAAAGTGGAAATAGACTTTACAATATCACTTCTTTCTACTCAGTAAAAATTAAATGAACCACTAGCAGCAATTACAGTTTTGAGTCTATGTGGATAGCTTACCACATTTGAACAATGTGATTTTAATTGCATACATTTTGCAAAACCACTCAAGTTCATGATGATTGTGAGAGAACAGCGTTATTCCAGGCCAGTCACATTTTCTATTTAGGTCCCAGTTGCTGCTTCCTGGGGTTAATTTACTAAAGGCAAACAGGCTGTTCGCTTTGCAAGGGAATTTGTGAGGGGAAGCCCTGCTAACTTCCACCATCCAGTTGTATGCATGCAAAAATACTGTTTTTTTTTTTTTTTTCTTACACATGGTTGGGTATTTTGTGCAAAGCAAATTATCACTATTATTATTTACTATATTACCCAGTTCGGCTCCAGAGCATTTTTTTTCTTTGTCACATACATGTAAAAATCCTAGTTTTTGACAATAAAACTACATAAACCCCCAGAACATTATATATTTTCTGAAAGCAGAGGTCCTATAGAATAAAAAGGTGATAGTTGCAATAATATATTATGCACTTTTTGTTAAAATATAAAATATATAGTTGCATAGAGTAAATAGATACCTAACATTCTACGTTTTAGAATTTCGTGCACCCGCGATAACGCCAAAAATTATGGTGCCCAAAAATCACCATAGGTGACGCTTTAAAAGCCGTTACAGCCCATCAATTTAGAGTTAACTATGAGCTCTGGTGCTAGAATTATTGTTCTCACTCTAAAGTTTGCAGCAATATGTCACATGTGTGGTGCGACTGCAGTTTACATATACGTACGCACCCTGGGCTTGTGTTTACACAAGTGTGTGGGGCAACAGGGTTTTGGCAATTTTTTTCTAAATTTTAATATATTTAATTTTCATTTTACTTTTTTACCTTTTTCTTTTATTTTTGTATTTATTTAAAAAAAAAATCCTATGTAATAGCATTGGGCAGGTGACAGGTACTCTTTTTGGAGACATTAGGTGTCTAATAGACCCCAATGTCTCCCCTGCCCTTTACACCATCTAACCGAGCACAGATCAGTTAGGTTACATGTGTCCCCTGGCTGTACTGGCCAGAAAATGGTGCATAGAAAACCGGAAGTGACATCACTATGTGTAAACGCTGGACAGCCCGGGAACCACGGGAGGAGGGAGGACCGCGCAGCCGGCTATGTGAAAGTGACACATCACTTTCACTTCGAAGCCGGGCACTGGCTGTACAAAACCCACACAAGCCATCAGCTTGTGATCAAAGGTTCACTCTTTGGACATAGTACACCCAAAGAGCTGAACTGGTTACGAGAAAATTCTCTTACAAAGTAAACAGTCTTTTTGCCTTTGTAAATCAAGCTAGATTTTCAGCTAAACGTTATTATTGCTTTATGATTGATTTACCTGTATTCCAAGGTATATTCAATTGTCTTGAATTTTATCTTTGTAATGAATTTAAAACACTTTGCAGAGATTTGCAAAATTAAAATGAACCTTCCTCTACAGAGTCACTTGTACAATGCATCAAGCCTGTAGGCAATATACTTACCTTTCCTGTGGCTTTTGTGTTGAAATGTCATTTTGGGGCTGTTTAGCTGCAGAAGGTATTCAGTTCTTCAAGTTTGGTGAATATAAGTTTCTCCTGCCACACACAGTTAATTATCGTACATTGTAAGGAATTTAAATAACTTTGCAGAGATCTGACACATATTATCTAATGGGTACATAAAGTCAGTGGCGGCTGGTGCTCCATGGGCCGGGGGGGGGCGGCAGATGGACTGCACCATACCCCCCCCCAGACCACACCAGGCCACACACCAAAACCCCCCCCCCCCCCGGGCCACAGCGAGACAGGAGAGAGGGGAGAGAGGGGAGAGAGGGGAGAGAGGGGGGACAGGAGACCGGACAGGGGAGACAGGACAGGGGAGACAGGAGACAGGACAGGACCCCCCCTCACTCACCCTGCCTGGATGCAGCAGCAGGTGGTGGTGGCTTCGGCTACTTCCCCTCTTCTGTGTCTCCTCCCTCCTCCTCCATGCCCAATTGCATGGTTTCTCCTTTCGGTCAATCGGGAAACAGGTCTCGAAACCCGCTTCCTGATTGGCCAGGAGGAGGATCCGTGTGCCAATAGTGAATTTTAATTCGCTATTGTCACACAACTGGGTGGGCTAGGGGCGCAGTGCTCTGCGCCCCGAGCCCATGCTTTTTTTAGCCTGTGAGAACCTCTGGCTCTAGTCACATGGTTAAAAAAAAAAGCCCCTTTGAACTCCATGCGTCCGGAGCCCCACATGTAGATTAGGGGGCCGGATGCATGGATGGGGGGGCTCCCCTGTGCCCCATATACACCAGCCGCCCCTGCATAAAGTGCATCTAAACAAACACAAAGATTCCTACACTGCAGCTTACCAGTCTTTAGATGAGGTTTTTTTAATAAGCTTTCTTTTTTTTCTGTCTTTTTCTGTCTTTATCCTTTACCTTTAATCACATGAATAACACACTTCCCGTTCCAAGTAGGCTTTTCTCACTAAATCTATTGTATATTTAGAGGGACCCCATACAAATAATTTGAGGGTGCTGCTTCAGGCTCATGTATGTCTTTATATGCAGACAACCTCTAGGAGTGAAGGCAGGAAAAAGAGCTTGTCTCAGATATATAGAAGTCAATAAAGAAAGAAAAGAAATCTCAAGAGCCACACATTACTCATAACCCTCATGTAAAGAGTGGAAGCAGCCTCAGGTTAGACTCCATCCAGGCCAAGTCCCGGGCATGTGTCACCCTGCCCATGGGGCTTAGTCATGGGAATAGAGATTCCACAGACAGGGGGGAGATAAAAACTGGAGATCGGCTGAACATCCCCCTGTTAGGTTTGCACCAGAACTCCCAAATAGAGAAAAAGATCTGATCTGAATGGTGAAACCTAATAAAGTCTATAGGACCCAAACTTGAAAAAGAAAAAGTCCCATAAAAAGTGTATGAGGGTCTGGGTACTGCCCTTGGGCACATGTATCAATGCAATTTTTTATTTTAATAGATTGTTTTTTAGGAGCAGTGAATTTAATGACGCTTAAAGGGAAACAATAAGTCCTCATGCACACAGGGTGTTTGAAAAAATGAGCTGCAAAGCCAGTACTGATGCTAGGAAAAAGCATCTGTAAAAATGCGCTTTTAGAAGCTTTTTGCATTGGCAGTAATGCTTGTTTAGCCGCGTTAGTGTTTAGCAACTATTCTCTGCCTCTTCTATTTTCCACTCCCAAATACAAATACTACTGAGCACAAACCGCATGACATGTCAAAATCAATGGTTCCCTATTAGAGCCGTCTTAAATGATCCGACTTTCAGCCTCTTGATTTGAATGGAAGTCACATCCAAGTCAGATCATCATGATCTGACTTGTGGCATGTGACTTGTGCTCTGAGGATCTTAAAGAGAAATCCCGCCCACCCAAAAAAATTGATGTGGGATCTACCCCCAGATCTATACAGAGTCTGGTATGGATCTTGATATAGAGCCCCATGCCAATTTAAAGAAAAATGTTGTGGGGTCCCCCTAAGACCATACCAGACCTTTCGGTAGAGGTTTGGGGGTGGGGGGGGGCTGTTATCACATGTTTTTACATTAACGCACTGGCCCTGGGGTTTTTTTTGCAGCTTAAAATGGCCTATGCCACTTACAGCTCCTAAAAGCTTATGTATGCATGGACACATAGATTAACAAAAAAAAAAAAAAATTCTGATGCTGGTAAAAACGGATAAAAAAGCCCTGTATGCATGAGGCCTAGAAATGAAAAATTCCTTTAAAAATAGTGTCTGGGGGGTCTCCTTGGTCTGCCTGTAAAGTTGTGTGTCTGTACCGTGGATAGAACCTGCTGCAGCAAAACTGACATTTCTAAAGAAAAAAAAAATTAATGAAATTACATTTAAAATGCCAGCGATACAATACCATTTAAGGCAATAGAAACATCTATCACCCCAAAGCACCTTGCCCCCATGTTGATGGGTGGTGGGCGGTGGTTGTGGGGGTCTGCGGGCAGGGGGCTTATTGGAATCTGGAAGCCCACTTTAACAAGGGGGCCCCCAGATACCCCCCCATGTGAATGAGTATGGGGTACCCATTCATCAAAAAAAGTGTCAAAATGTAATAAAAACACAGAGACAGTTGTTGACAATTCCCTTAATAAAAAATCTCCACATTTAGATCCATCGTCAATCATGATGTCGGGGCCCCTGCCAACCCAAAATAGGAGAAAAAAATCAACTAAGTCAACTAAGGCAAACTGGCAAATGCTTGGCTTGCCATTTGACAGTTCTTATATAGGTAAGGGGTGGAGCCACCTGGCGATGTCCCTTGGTGGCACCGCCCCCAAGGGGGCCCCCCAGACCCCGCAAACCCCCACAACCACCGTTCAGGGTTGTCAGGAAAAGGATCTTGTCCCCATCAATGTGGGAACAAGGTGCTTTGGGGAACCCCAATCCATACCGCTTTTTGTTTAATTTTTTTATTGCCAGCAAAGGTTTTTTTTGTTATTCTGCTGTCAGCGGGGGAAGCCCGTTGACAGCCGATGACTCAGCAGTTGTTAAGGATGCCAAGGCCAGCTTCCTGGCCCCACTCCTTAACTACCAGCTATTCACTGTGCCCTGATTGGGAAAAGCGCTCACATAATAACAATATAAACAATCTGCTATGAATGAGTTTTACTGCGGCAGGTTGGCTCTATTACACAAAATGACGTACCTGTGATTTGTTTCATTTAATAGCCAGAGGAGCAGCCTCTCTCCCCCTCTGGCTATTAGGCCGGCCACCCGCGATCCGTCAGCCACCCGCAATCGCTCCCCATAGAGACAAAACGTTATGTAAACAAGGCAGACCGCCGTTCTGTCACAAATGAACACAGGCATCTCTATGTTCATCTAGTCAGTCCAACCCCCACACAGTTATAAAGCACCCCCTAGGGACACACTTAACCCTTTGAGCACCCCTGGTGTTAACTCCTTCCCTGCCAGTGTCATTTGTACAGTAACAGTGCATATTGTTAGCACTGATTACTGTAATAATGTCACTGGTTCCCTCAAAAGTGTCGAAAGTGTCAGTTAGGTGTCCGTTCTGTCTGTCGCAGTCCCGCTCAAAGACGCTGATCGCCACCATTGCTAGTAAAAAAATAATAAAATAAATAAAAATGGCATACATCTATTCCCTAGTTTGTAGACGCGATAACTTTTGCACAAACCAAACAATATACATTTATTGGGATTCTTTTACCAAAAAGATGTGGCAGAATACATATTAGACTATAATTATTAAAAAATTTGATTTTTAAATTTTTTTTGGGCTAGCCCAAAAAACAAAGGTGGGATGTCGGAAAAGTAGAGTTTCAATCATAGCCAACAAACCCTATGGATAGATATTGACAGCATAAGGAAGTTAGCTACACCCCACAAAGAGCAATAATAGCTTTAATGGAAGATATGTCATCCTCCAACTAATCCTGTCACCATTTCACAGGGAGCCCACAAAGCCTACACACTCCTGGATGAGTGTGTGGTGACTGCTTCAATAGGAACCAAGCCCTAAGCTTTATAAGCCTAATGACTAGCTGCAATGACCCATCCAGCAACAATTCTGGGTGACATCTCCATCCCGCTAATTCTGCTAGAAAGAGTGACAAATATGTCCTTAAACTCTGAACAAAACAGTAGCTTAAGCTCATGCCCAAAAATCCCAATATCCATGGCATTGGACCAGTTATTCTTGGTCCTGCATATGGGAGGAACTAACCCTTTGTTTTCATAGAATGACGAAGCCACCTCAGATTGCTGCCCAGTATGGATATAAACACTATCCGTACTGGGCAGTAAGCCACAAGGATTCCTCTTGGCACAAGGCGCAGATCCGTGCAAATCTCCTGACTGAGGAAAAGAACACAAAGAAAGGCTGCCTTTGTGACAGAGACTTTACTCAAAACTGAACTGAAAGAGATTCCACCTGGAGTAGCAAGCTGTCAAGGGGCCTTAAGTGCCCTAATTCTGCTGAGGATGAACACCTAGAGAGGTTGACATCATGGCTCAATCCTTACTCCAACTGGACTGGAGGGGATCCCATCTGGAGCTGTAAGTCACTAAAGGATCCTTCCTAGCCTAAAGCTGTGATCTTGGCAAACATTATGGCTGAAGAGATAGCCCTTAGAGTGCATGTCTTCATAGCTCAGTCTTTACCCAGGCTGGACTGCAAAAAGATCTCATCTGGAGCTGGTAAGGAAGTCCAGAGCAAGAAGTAAACCCTGCTTAGAGAGACTTGGTTCTCCTTCGAGTGTCAGATGCAACCCCCCAACAAAGCATTGGATGAGTAATGGGCCATACACACTATAAGATTTTCTGAAGACTTTTTCCTTTAGACTTACCAAAACCATATAATATGAGGTCAAACCTAAACACTTTCAATTTGTATGCAATCTGACAGGCCCTTGCACTACATAAAAAAAGGTAAATCTGAAGGAAAAAGTCTTCAGAAAATCTTATAGTGTGTATGGCCCTTAAGTACCAAATGTATGCTGTCATGGAAGTCTGTCAGTAAATCACTTTTACCTCTTACAATCTGAAATAGCAAATCCTGAGACTTTAGCATTTCCTCATCAGCAATTTCCGTAAGCTTTCTATTGCAATACAATATATCAGAAGTTATTATTTGGTCAATTTATTATCCATCTTTTTCTAATGTTAATAGTGAAATCTGCTATAAGTCATTAAAGACTGCCTTTACATTTTAAACATGCTTATATGTTTTATGCTATTTCTCATTTTGTTACTTTTTCAATAATAAAAAAAAAAAAAATACCGTAATAATAATTAAAGTGACACTGTGGGGGTGATTTACTAAAGTCAACTAGACTGTGCCCTTTGCCAATGCAGTTGCACTAATTTTTCCCAGAGCTTAGCGAATGTAAGGAAGCTCTGCTGATTTCCATCATCTAATTATGTGCAAGGGAAAATGCTGTTTTTTTTCCTTGCACCTGATAGGGTATTCTTTGAAGTAGTGAAGCTTCACTACTTTTCCTAAGCTCACGGAAAAATGAGAACAACTGCATTTTCAATTTAGTAAAAAAAAAAAACATTCAGGGAAAAGGGACATTTAGGCTAACTTAATAAATGACCCATGAATGCTTACACAAAAAGTGTGAAGATTCACTTTGATAATCTAATCATGTGAAATACAGATTCTTGCTTAATTGTTTTATCTGCACATGATGAAACAGTTGAAGGGAATATGCACTGTTTTTATTTATTTTTTTGTGAACATTTTCATCTCCTTTAAAATGCAACCAACTGCCTATTTTCAACACCTGTGTGAAAGAACTCTTAATGTCACTCCCTGATATATGACAGTGCTCAGTCCTGGCAATTGGCTGCTAGACCCAAGCACTGTCACTGTACTCTGAGTGGGAAAGGTAGAAAAATCTCTTTAATATAAATTCCGCCATAATCCAAAAGCAGAAAGACAATTGGGTAGCCCAAGGTCTTAGTGCTGAATATTAAAGAGGAAGTAAACCTGCTTAAAAAAAATGTGAAAAAAAACCTGTAAAGGCAAAGGCATAATGAGCTAGTATGCATTGCATTGCATACATGGGACAGGAAGTAAAAGATAATCTTCCCAATGGAACAAAGATGGCAAAAAAAAGAAAAAATACAAACACAACATGAGTTAAAACCCTCATTTACTCTCTCCAAAAAGAAAAAAAAAAGTTTTGTCTGTAGCACTATTTTTACCATATTTGGTCCAATAGGACAGAATAACAAAGTTTATGGACAATTTTATCTGAGATAGTCACAAATTTCCCTAACCTGAATATGTGCCCAAAGTTTAGTTCCAAAATATGGTTCCATACTAAAGATGATGTGTAAAAACTCTTTGCTTTTTATGTAACCATCACAATAATATCGTAATGTCTTTGTGATCGTATGCATCAATATTACTCAGTGAAACAGACACAGATGATTAAAGCACAGCCTGTGTTCATGCACTTTGTTTTCAAACTTTATCCACATGCATTCTTTTGCAAAAAATAGATAAATAAAGTGAAGCCCTGGGCATAATAATAAAGGACACATGTGACACATCCTGGCAATAGAATCAATGAAGCCGTTTTTATTTTTCCATACTTAGTTTTATGACTTGTTGGTCCTACCAGTAGATTCATTATTTTCCCACTTCCTGCAACAGGCCAAGCTATCCAGAAAGGGTTTCAGATACAGGGGCTAGTAAAAATCATACAATATTGCCAGGGGTGCCTTCAAAAGCCAGCATTTACTTATATGACTGAAACCATTTTTCCTAAAAAAAAAAAAAACTTGTTACTTGTTACTGTAACTGCTTAAAAATAGCATATATGTTTTAATTGTCTATTATGGAAAGTTAATTAAGGACTTCATGATCAATATAAGACTACCCTGTCCCACAAGAAAGAAAGAAAGAAATAGCATATTTACTCTATCACAGGAAGTGGAAAAATAGCAGATATACTGGCAGGATCAATATGTCAATAAAAAAGAGAAAAAGAGGAAAACCACCTGTGTTAATTCTACTGACAGGCTGCACCCTAAATGTAATTTTTATTTTGCCCATAACTCCACTTTAATTCAAAATTTGCTGACTGTTTTTGTTTCTTGTTTTGTATAACTGTTCTTTACAATCAAAATAAAGAATTTATAGAAAATGTGCTGCCAAAACCTTAGGGACTTAGGGACTTTGAAGCAGAATAATATAGCAGTCAACTTTTGGTCCAGTAAAAAGGCATACTATAAATTACAGACAAAGTTCCAGCTGTTTCCTCTCTTCCATACTACTTCTTCTCCTCACTGAAGTGCCATTGTGAATAGTAATTCAGTACAAGACAGGAATCGTAAAGTGGTGTCTCTCCTCTATGTATCTAGCCCCTATTCACCTCACCACTAGATGTTCAATTAGGATGCAAGCTTGGTACTTCTGTCAGACTGCAGTATGCCTCTATTCACTAAAGATTCTATCTACACAAAAACTTCCTGAAGGCATTCCTCTGGGAAGTGCATACAGGGAACTTGCAAAGGTGGAGCTTGAAGTTAAGATCACTTTTACATACTGTTATGTCTAAATGCATGTAGCAACTGTCAAATTAGTCTCCATACCGCATGAAATATTTGGTACATCTGACACACTAAATTATACAATCAACACATTAAATACATTTTGCCTAAAGGAAAAAGTACTTGGTTTTAGGTGCACATTTCAGGCATCTCATTAACTTGTTGAAGGTGTTTGTAGCAAATAAAAAAAAAAAAAAAATTACTATACAGAAGAATATTAAATAGGCAATGCCTTAATTATGAGATTGAACAAAACACTAAAGAAAAGAATAGAAAAAACACCTGAGCGTGTGGCCCAAGAGTTTCTTATCAGTTATCGAAGAGTAAATATGTAAATGGCATTTCTTTTGTGCTGAAAAGCTGTGGCATTTTATCACACATGAAAAACTGCAAAGCTTTTTTCCCATTAACCTAATATGAACTTTTTACTACCTCCCGGGTATGTGACTTAGCTGTTTTCTGAGAAACAAAGTTTTATGTACTATTCTACATTTATGACAGTAGCTATTGTTTTTTTCATCTTGTAAAAAGGATTTTTCTGCTTTTTAACCTAAACATATTATTCTGCATTTTTGTTTATTAGTCTGTTTGAGTAATGCTTTTAGGTCATTTTATATTACATAAATACTGTCAGAACAGTCAAGGTAAATTATCAACTTTTGACATTGGTTTGCAGACATTGGGATATAGCTAGAAAGATTAGGGTAGGACTGTCCATCAGATGGAGAGGGGGATGTTCAAAACTGTTGTGTATTTGTTATAGCTGGAATAAATCCAGCAAACTGAGCAAGAAATTAGGTAATGCAGTGACTTTCCTGGATTTATATGTTTGTTTGATAGTTTGGAGCCTTTCAGTTACCTGTATCCTACATAAGGAAACATGTGCCTCATCTGCTTTTTATATATACTCTACAATTCTTAATCAAGCTTGCCAATTCAGAGTTTGCACACAAAACTTGCTTCACATGAATTTGTGTATCATGTTTTAATTGTCTCACTGTCTGTTACTTTTTAAATGTCTTCATTATTATTATTTACTTGTTTACTATAGATTGTTAGGTATTAGTCACATGCCTTACTGCCACACATGACTCTGATCACTCTACTACCTGACTGTAATACATTTTTTTAAGCCCCTTTCATACAGGAGTTTCCGTCAAGTTCGCCTACCAGTTTTTAAGGACATATCTGATTAGAACCCCTATGGACAAGTGGGTTTACATGGACTTGTATCCATTTACATCTGCCCATCTCCGGTCCAATGGAGTCTGCTAAAAAAAAACAAAAGTGACTATGTCCTCTTCTGATTTGGAGGTAGTTTAACTCCATTTACCCCCAGCTGCTCATATAGCAGAGCGGGCTCTGTCCTTGTCAGTGTCATCCACCGCTCTGCACTGATGAGAAGGGGATCTGTGAGCTCATCCCCCACTAATCAGAGCGGTATCTGCCCCGTGTAAAAGGGTCCTAATACTTGACTCTGACTTCTAACTCTTTGATTAGATTCGTATAGATGACTCTTACTTTCATTTTTTTGACTGACACCAAGCTTGACTCTGATGCTTGACCCTGAAATCGACTCTGATGCCTGACACTGATGCCTTCCTCTGCCACTTCACCCTGATAGACATTTCTTACTTCAACAGTTATGACACTGAGACCTCATGACTTTGACATATAACTCCAAAACCTGACACTGATAATTAAACTCTTAATAACGGAGTCTCACTCTGGATTCTGTTATACAACTTTGACACCTGACTCCAAAAAATGACTGTTATACAGGACTGTGATGTCTGAGGAAGCTTTGGATGATGCATCTTTAGATGAGAAATAATTGGAGGTATTTGATTAAAAAATGAGGAAGACAATTGTTGACTAACCAAAGGTAGGTGAAAGACTCACTAAACCAAAAAGAGTCAAATGGATAATTTTATCAGATTCTGACATGGTGACATGGTGGGAATTTTAGCAATCCTAAATATGACTTTCTGAAAATGATCAGATTTAGAGGGTGCATGCACGGCATGGCTCAGAGCAGCAGTCTGTCAGCTGAGCTACACTTTATCACCGGGACTTCAGCCTGCTTTGAGGGGCCAACAATTGCTCCACCTATACCTCCACAGAACACCTCCTTCCTGTGAATCTCTATGCATGACTGCACCAAAGTAAAAAGAAAAAACACAGAAGAGTGCCCAGAAACCTCTCAATATTTACCTGCTGCCGCAAAGGGAGAAGAGCAGCATGGCTCAAAATGGCACTTTAGATCTCTCTTCCTCCACCACACTGCTACCACAAGACACTCTTTATGCTACATCTTCAAGAGACCATGATTGCTATAACCACTAAGGATGATCTTGGCAGCAGTTTAGAGGCAATGTAAAACACACTGACTGCTAAATTTCAGTCTGAACTCCACAAGACTAATATTACACTTTCACAGGGCTAAACCCCAACCAGATAAACAACCAAGAAACATTATCGTTTTCATGAAAGATTTCCTTTAATGAAGAAGATATCCTTAGAGTGGCTAGAATTTTCCAAGCTATTTTTCTAGATAGCACCAAGCTTCCAATATTCCTGGATATTTCTCCTACCACCTTGACAATGCCGAAAAATGAAATAGGTGACTACTGCCTTGGCATCAGCTAGGATCCATTACAGATGAGGATCCCCTTTTAAATTGATCATGCCACATAATGTTCCTATTATATCCCTACCAAACTTCAAGAAGGCCCAAAAATCCTAGCTAAACTAGTCTTATTGTATGCTGACGCTGTGCCCAGACAGCCTTCTACTCCATATCCTACATAAATTTGGAACACTCCTTCCCCCAAACGTGATAAAATAAGACATTAAATTGTCTGACATTTATTTTTACCTTACTGCAGTGCACTGCATTCTTTGCTAACCTTTTTTATTTTCTTAGGGTTAGGCTTAAAAAACGCTGCTTTTACAGTCATTTGGCATTTTTTCTTTCATTCTTTAGAAGCAACTCTATGTTAGCCTATGTGTTCATGCACATTTGGGCTTTAACAGACAAATCTGTAGAGGAGCGTTTACAGACTGGAAAAAAAAACACAAGTGCTTTTTGAAAAGAGGTTTTGGGCAGCAAAAATACTTGATACACTTAAATGTGCCTAAATGCACCTAAACACGGCAACTAGGCAAGTGAAGTGTTTTTAAGCATACATTTTTTCTAGTGTTTTGGGGAAAAACACTTACAAATGCAAATGTGCGTAAAAACATGCCTAATATGCCTAAACACATGCACAGTAACTTTTTTCAAGTATTGTCATCTTATATCTCTCTGCCCACTGCTGCCATTATGTGGCTATATTTTAACATACATGAAGGACATCAATGTCTGTGGCCTTTACTGTGAGTAATATATTGTCCAGTTATGCTCCATTACTCTGGTCCTCTCCTTACTACAAAGCCTTACTTGTGTACATTTATCTTTATTATAACCTGTATTTGAATAACATGAGTTTCTCCTTACATTGGTATACTATTATCTGCATCTATTTGACTGCACGCTATTTCAAGGCACTGCCCGTCCCAGCCAAAGTAATGACTTCCTACTCAGTTTTGGTCTGTTCTGCCCTATACATGAAAACCCAGATTCTTTACTACATTTATGGCCCTATCTGAGGTATGTTTTTGTATGCTCATCCCTATTATGATGGTCAGAACTAATGTTGGACATTTTTGTCCCCCACAGTTTACTTTCTTTTCAGGACTTGGAGCAAAAATAATTTTGCTTCAAGAAACGAATTTTTCCACAAATTGTATAGTCTACTTTTTTTACATGCTTTGTTGTTCGGGGTGAAAAGGAGTAGCCATCTTACTTCATAACTTTCTTGCATTTGATGTAAAACACATATATGAAGATGTAGAAAGTTGTTTCTTAATCCTTAAATAGGGCTAATAGCTGGCTGTGAGGTCACCATTGCTAATAATGCAAATGTTTTCTAGGTTTCCTCATCAAACATTTTTACTTAACTCAGCTTACTGACTCCTGGAGAGCCCATAATGTAGGTGCTAGGAAATATATACATTTTCTGACATTCCAATGGAAATCATGCCAGGTTAGACTAGATTTTCTGCACTCCACTGGTTATAGTTAATTCTACCTCTGCCGTTATCTATCCATGCCCCTGGTCGGATCACCATATGACCTCTTTAAAAACAACATTTATCAGTCTTTTAGACACTCTGTTCACATGGTGTTTTTATGACAGTTATCTGATATGATTAGACAATAGGAAATTGCTTCCACCATAGAAGAATACTTCAGTTTGAACTCCACTCCAGAGGTCCCTATTACCTCTACATGGGTGGCCCATAAGGCAGTGCTTCGGATTCTTCAAATTAGTATTGCTGCCTCCTACAACAAAGTTAGATTGAGGCAAAACTGTACCCTTGCTAAAGAACTTGAACACCTACTGTATATACTGTAGATCTCATGCTACTTGGCACAGGAAATCTCCCAAAAAAGATCAGAGTTAGATTCCCTGTTAACAACTAATACCAAAAAGGCTCTTTGATGGCCAATATTTCTCTTATGTAGTAATATGGCTTCATCTATGTTTACCCACAAATTAAACCATATTTTATGCCCCCCCACATGTTTATAAATTAAAGGCTACATCGGGGTGTAAAGATACTTTGTCTTCAGAGGTACTGAATTTTTTTTGAAAATGTTTATTTAAAATTGCTATCTCCCCCTTCCTCTCCCATTCCTGTATCTGTAGAGTCTTGGTTTGCTAATATCCCTCTTCCTTCTCCTACTTATTCCCTATGAGATAAAATCAATGCCCCTTGCTCTGATAAAGAAATTGTATGGGTCATTGAATCTTTAAAATGCACTACAGCTGTGGGACCTAATGGTTTCACCACAGTTTATTATAAACACTCTGCCCCTCTCTTGACCCCTAAATTGACTACTTTATTTATTTCATTTTACAAGACCATCATTTCTCTGATGAGATGAATCTAGCCAACGTATCCTTAATTCCAAAACCTAATAAGGATCATTTGTGTCTGCAAAATTACAGATCTATATCTGTGATAAACAACGGTCTTAAAAATCTTCAGTAGAGTCCTGGCAGAGAGATTGGTCAATATATTATTCCTTACTTTCCTTAAACAATTAGGGTTTAGCCCTAATTGAATAATCACAGATAACATACGCTTAGTTACTAATGTTATACAAGACCCCAACCTACACTTTGATAGGTCCTTTTACTCAGTTTAGATATACATAAAGCTTTCAATAGTGTAACATGCCATACTTACACATGCTCCTACAGCGCTATGGTTTTATTGGAGAGTTTTTTGCATAGCTTTCAAGGCCTCTACAATACATCCCAGAAATAAAATCCCAGGATGTAACTCTGAATTCTTCCCACTGGGCCAGGGTACCCATCAGGGATGCCCCCTCTCACCCCTACACTTTTCTCAAGCCATAGAACCACTGGCTTTGGCTATTAAGATGTACCCTGACATTACAGGATACTCCAAAAGTCTCTATAGTTTTAAATTATTCATGTATGCAGACAATGTCATGGTATTTACTGCCTAACCAATAATATCCCTCCTAAATCTCCTCCTCACTTTGTATACTTTTGCCTCAGTTTTGGGTTCGACTGTCAATCTTTCCAAGTCCAATGCAATGTAATTTAATACTCCACTGGTCCAGCGGAAACATCTTAAATCAGCCATTCCCTTTATATGTTCAGTAAAATCCATTTCCTATGTTGGGATAAATTTGATGCCTACTATCCATATATGTATTTAGTATGTCAATATAACTATACACTCAATATATCTAAAATTAATGTAGCAATATTTCCAGGCATTGGGCCTGATGTGGGTCTGCCATGGTCACCGGTAACACCAACAGCACATTTAAGCTGATTGCCCTGAAGTGTTAGATCTGAGACAATGAACAGTCCGGCATCTTTGGTTTGTTTTGTTCATTGTGTATGGGGATGGGAGAAGGGAATGAGTGGGATACTCCTCGGGCTCAACTAGGTACAAATTGGGACACTTGAGAAAAAATGCCTTTCAGCGCTGACTTGACGCTGGCTGGATGCCGACCAACACTTGCTGGCGATTGAAATCACTGACTTGCTGAACTGTATTGAAAACTGACTTCTGACACTTTGGTTAGCTCAAAAGTCCTTGGCTGTACTGAAGACTAACTTCTGATGCTCTGGTTAGCTCAAAAGTCTTTGACACTGCTCCCTCCAGTCCTTCCTGACTGAGGTAGCCTCTTGTAATGCTGCTGCAACTCTTAGCACTGTACACACTGCACTGTATACTTCAGGGCCCAACCACTGGCACCCCCTTTTACTCTTCGGGGTCAACACTGGCACCCCCTTTACTTTGCTCCTGCACTGGCTAGCTAGCTCCTGGATCCCTCTGACCTTCTCCGGAGTGGTCCCCTTTCACTAGGCAGACCCCCAGGGGCAGTTTTCAGTACTCACGGCTGGGAATGCTTTCCTGAAACTCGTCCCCTCTCAGCTCCGCTGGTCCTTGGCACACTGAATCCTCTCTGCAGCTCAGCTCAGCCCTGTATTCCCTCAGGCAAGCCGCCTGGGATACCCGGTCCTTCCTGTCAGGAGGAGAGACAGCCGTATCCTCCCTCCTGGGACTCTGCTTCCCACCAAAGACAACCTGTCATGTGCTCCCCGCAGACATATACCCCCTCCCAGAATGCTCTGCTGCAGAATCTGCCCTTCCAAGATGGATACAAGCCCTGGTGTGCTATTGGTTAGGTTTCCTCCACTGCCCAATGAGAGCCCTCATTGGGACACAGTGGGGAGACTCCTTAACTCAACAGGCACACCTGGGAACACATGCCATCCTAGCTGAAAATCATGGCCCTGCTGATAAGCAGATAAGACCTATTACACTTTACCTAGCACCTACCTTGGAGGGTGCTACATCAACAATATATTTAAATTATGGAAATGCTATCTTATTTAATTTTTGGGCAGAGTTACAGCAATAAATTTAATGTACTCCCAAAGTCAAGAGAATTCTTCTTGTGTTACATATGCTCACCTTCAAACTCTTAAGGAGGTTCCACATCAGGAAAGGCTCAGATTAATTAAAATCATACATTTCTTTGCCTCTCACTATTCTTTTCCTTCTCCAGAAAACCTGCTCCCATACAGGCAAGGAACTTATTTCCACTTTATTTACTGTAGTCTTTTGACAGATAACCCTACATCAAATAAATTGCTACGTTTGAAGTGGAAACAGGGTTTTAAGAGACAATGGAGTATAGTGAGGAGCTACTACCCTTTTTATTACCAATTGATAAATGATTTTGAAGTGTAACCATAGGATTAGAGAACAATATTCAGTATTTATAGTGCAATAGGGCCTTTTCATGTGCAATCAAATTAAAGTGTGCAAATTATTCAAAATGTATAGATCCCAAAGTGCATGTAGATGTGCAACAAAATTATTTTGCTATACTCAACAACTCATTTAAAGTGAATAGGTGCATAAAGGATTTTTTAAAGTATAGTGCGTGGTTTGTGAATATAAAAAAATAAATAAATAAAAATACAATATATTATGCTCAAGTGGCAAAGTGCGATACATTCTTGAGTAAGTACTCAGTGTATTTAAATAGATAGAGTAAATAAATAAATAAGTAGATGGATAAAAATATTTTTACGAGTGCAATGTGATATAGCCCAAAAAGTCCATTGATGTGTGGACCAATATATGAAATAAATATGCAATCAAAAAACTGTGAAATCTCCTCTGTCCCGTTTTTGCAGTGATCCGTGCTTTAAAATAGGTTGCGCTCTTGGTGAGTAATCCATGCTCTTCAACCTTAATGCGTGCAGGCAACTCACCAGAAATATTCAGGCCCCCAGGACCTATAGAGCTGATATATAACCTGTTTTTTTATCCTGATCCTCTATCTGGTCAGATCAAACTCCTTGGGGTCACATGATGTAACTCAGGAATAAGAAGCACATAAAGCTCTCATTGCGCAGATATATTTATTTCAAAAGGTTTAAGTTCACAATAAGGTAAAAGCAAATAAACTCACATTCGTTGGTGCTTTAGGAGTAGCACTGACTATGACTCGCCTGTAGTAATATTATGGAAAGGCCGCTCACATAGCGTGCGTTCCAGATCGTGAATCACCTTAACCGGATGTGACGTAATCGGAAGTGATGCCGCGGGATTAACCTCTATGCATCTCATCTGATGGTGTCCTCAGGAACTTCTGAGCGGCGTTCCCATAGGACAAAAAGTGTTTTAAAAAAATGTTTTCAATAAAATAGTGTTTTTTTCTGAATCATAGCATTGAACATCTTTACAACAGTTTGAAGTGGATGTAAACCCTAACTTAATGACATTTCATTTACCAAAACGATGTGTAACACAGTATTTCTATCAATTACTATCATAAATACCAAGCCATTGACATTGAATTAAAGCTGTGTAAGGTGAAGGAAATCTGGAAAGCACGTCCTGTTTGGGGCACTTAAGGACTGAGAATATGTGTCAGGGATACCTAGAGCAGGGATCCAACAGCAGGGATGACCAGGTCTGTGTAGCTGCACTCAGGAAACTGAAAGCAGACTGTGTATAATTTAAGTTTATTAGCAGTGAAGCAAAACACATCCAAACAACAGAAAACAGAATGCACAGCAAACATGAAAATATAAGTGAGCCATAAATCAAGTGACAATATACCTAACTAGCAGTCTAACTAAGTGACCAAAAACCGAACTAACAAACTAACTGTATACTACTATATATATATATATATATATATATACAGACAAAAAGGGAGCATAGATCAACAGTAGGGTTGAGAGAACACGGACTGTATTATTGGGATCGTACCGGACTTTGGGGTGTTCGGTAACCGGACATGGACCCGAACATTTTACTGTATATTCGGGATACAGTCCGTTGTTTGGTAATTTTATTTCATGTTTTGGCAGTGTTTTAATGGTGCGGTTTCAACAGCTGCAGGCCAGCCAATCAACAGGCGTTTAACTAGTGTGCCCTTAGAAGCCATCACAGCCATGCCTACTAATGGCATGGCTGTGATTGGCCAGTGCAGCATGTGACCCAGCCTCTATATGAGCTGGAGTCACATAGCGCCGCACGTCACTCTGCTCTAACAATTGTAGGGATAGGTTCCTGCTGCTGCTGATGTGAGGGAGAGATAGGAGATTATTGTAGGGGCAGGCTGGGGATTGCTTTCAGGGAAAGAATAGTAGAATCTTCTTTAATTAGACAGCGATGTATATCGATTTTATTGTGTGGGGATGCAGTGCACAATCTTTTTGCCCTGACCTGAGCCCAGTGAGGAGGAGGGAGAAAAAAAAAAACTTTTATCAGTCTGTTAGGTGGGCGGCGTGCAGCGGCCATGTAATGCAAGCTAAGTGCATATGTGTCTGCCTAATCTGGATTTTTTTTAAAAAAAACGTTTTTTCCTTCATATTTTACTGTGACATACAGTGTTTAGACACTGCTGTTCTAATCTGCTATTCAAAAAATCACCAATTTAAGGGGGAGATAATTAATTTTCAGTTTTTAGGGAAAAATCATTATTTTTCAGTTTTTCATTCAAATGTGTTTTTATTCAATAGCGGAATAGAACAACAACAGTATCCAACCTGTTAGGTGGGCGGCGTGTAGCGGCCATGTAATGCAAGCTCAGTGCATGTGTCTGCCTAATCTGGATTTTTTTTTTAAAAAAACTTTTTTCCTTCATATTTTACTGTGGAATACAATGTTTAGACACTGCTGTTCTAATCTGCTATTCAAAAATCACCAATTTAAGGGGAAAATAACACATTTTCAGTTTTTAGGGAAAAATCATTATTTTTCAGTTTTTCATTTAAATGTGTTTTCATTCAATAGCGGAATAGAAAAACAACAGTATCCAACCTGTTAGGTGGGTGGCATGCTGCGTGTAGCGGCCATGTAATGCAAGCTCAGTGCATATGTGTCTGCCTAATCTGGATTTAAAAAAAAAAATGCTTTTTCCTTCATATTTTACTGTGACATACAGTGTTTAGACACTGCTGTTCTAATCTGCTATTCAAAAAATCACAAATTGAAGGGAAAAATCTAAAATTTTCATTCATATGTTACTGTGAGATACACCCTTTGGATACTGTTGTTCTATTCCGCTATTCAATAAACACCTATTTAGGGAAAATAAAAATTGCAGCCTAGTCTGCATCTGTACGTGTGAGATACACCCGTTGTATGCTGTTGTTCTATTCCGCTATTCAATAAATACCCATTTAGGAAAAAAAATATTAAATTGCGGCCAAGTCTGCATATGTTACTGTGAGATACACCCTTTGGATACTGTTTTTCTATTCTGCTATTCAATAAACACCCATTTAGGGTAAAGAAAGATTTTAAATTGAGGCTTAGTCTGTATCTGTACTTGTGAGATACACCCTTTGAATACTGTTGTTCTATTCTGCTATTCAATAAACACCCATTTAGGGGAAAGAAAGATATTAAATTGCGGCTTAGTCTGTATCTGTGCGTGTGAGATACACCTGTTGTATACTGTTGTTCTATTCCGTTATTCAATAAACACCCATTTAGGGGGAAAAAATTAAATTGCGGCCTAGTCTGCATCTGTACCTGTGAGATACACCCGTTGTATACTGTTGTTCTATTCCGCTATTCAATAAACACCCATTTAGGGAAAAGATATTAAATTGCAGCCTAGTCTGCATATGTTACTGTGAGATAGACCCTTTGGATACTGTTGTTCTATTCTGCTATTCAATAAACACCCATTTAGGGGAAAGAAAGATATTAAATTGCGGCTTAGTCTGTATCTGTACATGTGAGATACACCCCTTGGTTACTGTTATTCTGTTCTGCAATTCAATAAACACCCATTTAGGGGAAAATTAATAATTTTGCAGCATTTGCTAATTATGTTACTGTGAGATACACCCTTTAAATTTGTTTGGCGCTTCTCCTTCCACCACCAAGGATTGCAGGGTGCTTCAGTTTGCCTCCTGTTGCAAACTCCTCCTACTCCGCTTCCTCATCGTCATCCTCTACCACCTCCGCATCCGGAGTAGTGATAATTTCCAAGGCTTTCAGGGCAGTCATTCACAAGTGGCTGAGAGGGTGGCTTCCTGCACTCACAAACGCCAGGTACACAATTGTCCAGCAAGGGCATAGTTCTGGGGGATGATGAGGTGGAGGATGCGGAGGAGGAGGAACCATGTTCACAGCAGGGTGGCACCCAGATAACTGGTAACAACAGATACTACACTTGATCTTAGCCAAAAGGTCAAGAAGCGATGCATTCCCACCTGACAGCGGGGGCACAGTGGAAGCACAAGGCGAAGGCAGAGGAGGAGGAGGTCGCCAATGCAGCCAGGGCACCGCCAGCACCTCATAAGGCAGGGTTAGCATGCATGAAATGTGGAAAAGCTTTGTCAGGATGCCACAACGACAAGGACTACCAGCTGTTTTTTTTTTTAAGCCTGTGGTGTGTGAACACACTCAGACTATCACCCGGTGTGTGCATAAAAAATGCACACCAAAAAATTGAAGCACAAAAAGTGCACAGGGTGTACACATGGTCCTTGACCCTGATCCCCCAGGGTGCAAGGCTCCTGACAGGGACTGGGGTACTTACACTGGCTAACCTGGCCAAAACCAGGCAGCCCCGTTCTTTAGGAGGTCTGCTGAAACAGACCACCCCAAATACTAGGTGGGGCTCTCCCGAAGAGAGACACCATGAGAAAGGGCAAACCAAGCCAGGAGGCTATATCCACCCCCTCCCAAGACTTTCAGGGACAGGCCCAAGGACCTACACCCTACTAATCACGCTGTGAAAAAAAAAGTGTACAGCCACAATAAAAAACACAAAACGTGAGACACACAACACATAAAAATGGGGAAATGGATAGTGGAGAAGTGCAAGGTTAGTGCCACATTGCAATACTATGGCAGGCCCTTCGGCCAGGAATAAAAAATTCCTATGGTCCTGACTCCTGACCAAAAGGCCCGGCCCTAGAGGCAGGTGTGCAAAACGTGTGTAGGAAGTGCAGTGTCCTTGGTGCCATACTCATAGTGTTGCCATCCACCATGAATTATGGCACCCCTGGACTGCCACTCCAGGGGCACATACACCACAGGCTTTTCAGAATCACGGTCCCTGGCAAGACCAGTGCAGCCCCATCCCAACCAGAAGGCCTCAGAACTTAGACAGCTTTGGGAGAGCCCAGCCCACAACCAGGGACACTTTTCCAAGGCCAGACTCAACCCAGAAGGGGGAAAAAAGCCCCCCCGCCGCCATCACCGTTCCTTACCATATACCATATACCATATACAGTTCCTTACCGTTCCTTACGTACTATACACGTACTGAATGATGGGTCTGCCCCCTTCAACTTCTGGGTCTCCAAATTGGGCACATGGCCTGAGCTTGCCCCTTACACCTTGGAGGTGCTGGCCTGCCCTGCAGCCAGTGTATTATCTGAACGTGTATTTAGCATGGTTGGGGACGTTATCACAGACAAGCGCAGCCGCCTGTCCAGAGCTAATGTGGACAAGCTCACGTTCTTTAAAATGAACCAGGCATGGATCCCACAGGACTTGTCCGTACCTTGTGCAGAATAGACATGTATACCGGCCTTACCCAGCCATTGTTATATTTTTGATCTTTCTCACTCATTGGGGTGTACCCTAATTTAAAAAGAAATTTAAAATTAAAAACAAAAACCAGTGTTGGCTACCTCGTCCTCCTCCACCACCGCTTCCACCTACACCGCCACATCCACCGCCACCTCAACCTCCTACTCCAATAGGTGCCTCGTCCTCCTAGATCAAGATGATTATTTTTTTTCAGTTTTTTATGTTATTTAAATTTTTTTCCCTATCCACATTTGTTTGCAGAGCACTTGCCATGCTCTTAAAAAGATTTTGCTGCCATTTGCAGCCCTCTAGCCCTTTCCATGTTTTTTTTACAGCCATTTAGTGCTCAAAAGTTCGGCTCACTATTGACTTCAATGGGGTTTGGGATCGGGGTAAAGTTCGGGTTAAGTTCGGGTCACGAACCCGGACTTTTTTTTCAAGTTCAGCCGAACCCGGACATCCAGATGTTCGCTCAACTCTAATCAACAGCATAAAATTGGAGGTGCTAGAAACAGTAAGAAAGGGGAACCAGGACAAGAGAAGCAGATCCAAGGAAACAGGGTACAAGGTACAGGACAGGAGCAGGAGCTGGGTCTATGCTCAGGAAACGTCAGAATAAGGATAGGCATAATCTGGCTATCAGGCAAAACACTGAAGCATGAGGGAAATGTAGAGGAGAGACTAAACCCCCTCCCCCCAGGAGCCAGTATAAGGTGGAGACAGAATACTGGGATCTGCAGGCTGCTGGTAGACACCCAAGGGTGGACAACGGAACTACAATCTTCTGCTCTGGGAACCACAGTACCCCCAGCAGGTGATACAGGTCCTGACAAGGGAATCCACTGGTGTATTATAAACAATCACCATGTTCATGTATTCTGAAGATACAATTTTCACCTTTGTTTTAACCTTTTTCTACTTCATCTCAGTGGTGCTGATCTCATCTAGTCCATATGTACTTACTCCAGTAGCAGTTGCACGTCAGTGCTTAGGAAAAGCTTCCTGATGGTAACAACGTTGGAACATACCTGTGCACTGAGTGTCAGCACAATCACCCATATATAGTGTCCACTAAAACACATGTAAAATGGTGACATTGCAGGAGAGCATTTGGAACACAAGGTCCTTTATGGCAGGATTACCAGTTTTTTTTTTTTTGTGATTGGGTTTGGATATACTTGAATAGTAAATATAAATATCTGTCCTCATATGTTTTGGCATACAAAACAACCCTGCAAATAGTGTATTTTACAGAAAAAAGTTTACTCTGACATTTATAGGGCAAGCAAACCTCTATCAATCCTTGGTTAATAAAAGGAAGGCATTTTCAGTGTGGCATGATACTATCTCCATTCATAGAGTTTTCTAGAAAAAAAAAAACAATCAAAAGATAAGAATCCTTTCATAAAGTAATAGAGAAGGATTAACAATAGCAGTCATTTTACCCTTTTTTGAAGTTTTACTATGGGTTGCCTGAAAATCTCGGCAAACAAATTTTCAGAATATGCCCTTAATTATAAACTTAATGTAGCATTTACATTAATTGATTGATTCTCTAAGTATTTACTACAATATGTATATTCATTTTTTTTTTTTACAATTAAAATATAACATTAGGTATTTAAGTGTCAACGCTGACAAAAAATAAAATACAATTTATACATGAAGCAAACACTAGTGCCTACACAGTGAAAAATATCTGTATCTATTGTATAGGAAGTATAATCTGTATAAGAAATAGTCATATATTTCTATATTGTGAAACAAACTAGTTAAATTCTGTAAAGAGAGTTAACATGGGTGCCTTTACATTAAACATTCTGCCAGAATAAGAAACAGGATGTATATTTCTATTCTAAATGGAAATATGAAGCTGTATCTTTACAGAGACTCACCATATTTACATCTCTCCATGGAGGGTTGTCTCAGATAATATTTCATCTCATTATTTAAGATCCATATATCTCTTGTGTATGCTTGTGCACTGAAACAGAGATTAAAGCTGTCAGCAACATGGCCATGGCTGCTATGTGTGCAAAATTGTGCTTCATGCTCTTCTTCTATTTCAAATCATTTCTTAAAAGAAGCATTCCTGGCTTACACTTTGCCCTAAATTTTGTCTAAATCGCTTTATACAATTTAATGCAAGGTCAGTATACAGAAACAAGCCAGTCAGTGAACTAGCTAAGGGTGTATACACATGGATGTCTTCTATATATTATTTGTAGGTTTGAAATGAGCTTCCTTCAGGGTACAGAGTAAATGGTTTAACCCCCACTGGGAATCATTTTCATTGAGCCCCACAAAACACCCCATACACACTAGTATTAACCATGAATGCTAAATGGAACTGGAAGCAAAAATAATTGCCTAGCACCTGTTGAGCATTTTCTGTGAGCACTTATATGTATTATGAACAAACCCATAGGCCAAGATGAACAAGAATGCTGAAATGGGTACTAAGAAGGCCACCACAAAGATTATCTAATAGTTTTAGTATAGGGCAGAACAGGTAGTCAGTGAGCTGAAATTGGACTATTGAATGCCTGTCTCAGCTCTCCTCCTTGTGTATTAAGAGTTGGGCAGCTGATAGAACGAAATTCCACATTACTGAGATAGAATAAATTTGAAGGGAGCAGCAAATAGGTCATGGCACAGCTGGCATTATGACAGCAAGTCTAGATATTAATAAACCTTTTGTGCAGTAACAGTTGGGTTTAATTTCCTGAGCTATAGACAGAACCCAAACATCTCACCAAAGAAAAAAAAAAAAAAAAAAAAAAAAGCACTCATCTGAAAATACATTAAAAAAGTGGATTTTTAACAGCAGTTCTTGCATTTTCCAGTTTCTCTTAAATGGATTTTCTCTTACAATAATACCTAACAATTTGTGCTAGCTAACATGCTCTTCCTATTTTACATAACCTAGAAACTTATTTCAGTGTAGTGGAAAATATACTCATTCTACAGTCATAGATATTATCCAGAATTTCTCATTCATTACATGTTAGGCAATGCAGCTATTAATCAAATGTAGAAAACTTACTGTAAAAAGTATATTGATCATCTATCAGTTAAAGCTGTAATTTCTAATAAAACTGTGTGCCACAACTTACTGTAGAGCCATTATCATATGTAAATTATGTTAATAATATATGCATTGTGTCAGTGTAGAATGATTAATGATAATCTATTATGCTAATATACATCAACATTTTGATACAATATTTTACATTATTTGTGGCGTTCAATTATACTTGCGCAGTATAGTGACGCTAATAACTGATTAATTATAATTTTATATTGCTGTAGATAAATCAAGCAATCACAACATGCATTTTTATACAAGTTATGTACGGCCTTTTCATGGAATTCATTAAAAATAATTACAAAAAAAACAAAATTGTCATCAGTAAATTGCATACTAATGACATGCATTCATTTTCTAGAACAATAATCAGACCTGGTTTTAAAAACCAATTCAAAGAGATGCTTGGCCCACACCAATTTTAAGGGTTTATGTGCACTGGCTCATTACCTTTGGGTTTGTATCCATTTACCAAATAACTCCTTATTGAGCACAGGTTTCTACCAATGAAGCGTAGACAAAGGTGTAGGATATAGTTGTTCTACACACAATATTAAATGAACCCTACAAAGGTACCAGGCATATCTGTATTAAAGTGGCACAAAACAATACCCTTGTTCTTCAAAATTAATCCATTCACATCTATTACTTAAAGTGATTGTAAAGGTTTTTTTTTTAATTAAAATAACAAACAGGTTTATACTTACCTGCTTTGCACAATGGTATCACACAGAATAGCCCTGAACCTCCTCTTCTGAGGTCCCCATGCTCCTGGCTCCTCGTCTTCTTAGTGTGCCACTAGAAGAAGTAGCTTCCTATGGTGGCAAACCTGTGGGCTCGCTCCTGGGCTGTGCTGTATGCGTTTATGGACAAACATATCATGGCTCTGAACCACTCCCTGCTGCTTCCCCACAAGTTTTGATTGACAGCACCCACTGCTCCCACTGCTGCCTCTGTCCTGTGAATGCAGGGTGAGAGAGCTGCTACAGATGGGCATATCAGTGGATCGAGATAAGACTCTGGTAAGTACAGTTCCTTTCCAAGTTGAGACATGGTGAAGGAAAAGCTCAAGTGCCAAGGTAGTGAACTGGAACGTAGGTATCAGGTGAGTTGGAATGAAGCTGGCAGTGCACTGTGGATGTGTCAAGGTGGAGTGAGGTCCAAACCAAGTCTAGTGACAGCCAAGTGGAAAAACACCACGGTAGTAGGCAAGATCCGAGTCAGGAACGGGCAGAGGTCAGCAAAGAGTGGGCAGCAAGGCACACATTTATTGGGCAGAAGTGTGGTCAAAAGTCTAAGCCAAGGTCAGTAACGAAGATAATCAGCAGACATAAGAAGACATGGGTATTCCAAATGCAGGTCAATTGGAAGCCAGTTTAGTAGCAGGATAAAGATCGAATCCTAGAAGCAAGACTGAAGATTATTCAGCAAGGAACTTGTGCAGAGTTCAAGTTCAAAAAGCCTGTTTGGGGGCAGTGGACATATGCAAAAATCAACATGGGGACAAGGTGCTTTGGGGTGGGGGGTCAGAGCCCCCCCTGCCCCAAAGCACCCACCCCCCATGTTGAGGGCATGTGGCCTGGTATGGTTCAAGAGGGGGAGTGCTCGCTTGCCCCCCCCTTTCCTTCCTGCCAGGCTGCATGCTCGGATAAGAAAAGAAAACCAGGGGAAGAGCGCACAATAAACAGTGAAAAAATTACCCATACATATAACAAACAGAACAGTATCTGTTAAAAACATCCATTAATAGTCTCCACTAATAGTTTTAGGGCAACAGTATGTGTGGATGGTTTTTCCTGTAGTGGGGCAGCACTCCACTAGGAACAGAAAGCCAGGTTCCAGGATAACTAATGCAGATGAGAGAAGAGGAGACAGGAGGCGCCTCTAAGTGCAATAGTAAAACCCTTTAATAAACACAGATAGACGATTAACAACTCACATTTAGTGGGTGGAATAAAGACATAAAATGAGTATCCTGGAGGGTCATCTCAATCCTCGGCTGTTATTTTCTTAGAACACTGTTCTGCTGTGTCTGCTGCTGGTATATGGAAGATCTGGTGGCCGTGGCATGGAGCAGAATAAACAACGAGGCTGGAACTGGTTCAGAGAGAGGTCTGCAGCGCAGGGACCCGGCAGCGAGGAGAGATGACGTCGCAATTGCGTGACACATTTCCGAGCATGCGTGCTGCGGTGGAATCGGCCCCAGCGCTCCTTCTCCTTCAATCGTGACATCATCTTGCCTCGCTGCCGGGTCCCTGTGCTGCAGACCTCTCTCTGAACCAGTTCCAGCCTCGTTGTTTATTCTGCTCCATGCCATGGCCATCAGATCTTCCATATACCAGCAGCAGAAACAGCGGAAAAGTGTTCTAAGGAAATAACAGCCAAGGATTGAGATGACTTCCCAGGACACTAATTTCATGCCTTTATTCCACCCACTAAATGTGAGTTGTTAATCGTCTATCTGTGTTTATTATATGGTTTTTATTACTGCACTTAGAAGTGCCTCCTGTTTCCTCGTCTCTCCTCATGCTCGGATAAGAGTCTGGTATGGATTTTGGGGGGACCCTACGCCGTTTTTTTATCTTTTTTTTTATCTGTTTTGCCAGGAGTCGACAATACATTACAGCTGCAAGCAAGTTTACATTACATTTTTCCTTTAGAAATGTCAGTATTGCTGCAGCAGGCTCAATACCTTGTACAGATGCACCACTTTAGGCAGACTCAGGGAACCCCCCAGGCACAATATTTAAAGGAATTTTTCATTTTTATTGTTTCACTTTAAGCATCATTAAAATCACTGCTCCTGTAAAAAATATTGTTTAAAACATTTTTTTTTTTGTATTGCATTGTCCCCCAGGGCAGTACCCAGGCCCCCATACACTTATGGCAGTAACTTGTATATAGGCCTTTAAAATGAGGACATTTGATTTTTTATGTTTGTGTTCCATAGACTCTAATAGATTTTGCATGTTTGCTAGAACTTTTTCCTTGTTTGAGATGCTCTGGTGCGAACCGAACAGGGGGGGTGTTCAGCCCATCACTAATGTCTATCAGCTGTCTAGTGAGTGCATTGAGGTAGACGGTTGCTGCAATTCCAGTAATAAAGTGGAAATTCTTTTAATTTTGGAATAATAATTCAATGAGCCTTGAAAAAAATTACAAATGTGAATAAAGTACGGAAAGATTGCAGGTGGGAAAACATTAGAAAGTGGACCTTGATTGCTGGTTCACATCGGAATCACACAGGAATGTGTTCCATGTTCCTGTGTGATTTTCAGCTCATTTATTTGAATGGTCTGACATTGCACTGGATTGCACCAAAAGTAGTGCATGCGCTACTTTTAAAAACACACTGCAGCCAGATCACATGGTACTGTGGTGGCAATGCATTTGCGATTTGCATATGGGGTGTTGTTAGGAATCTATTGACACCCACAGTCGATCGTACACGCAGTGCGCTTGGAACATGCTGCAGGAAACATACCTAGAATGTGGGTTTTCTGCAGCTAGTTCCAGTGTCAATAGACACTGAGAGTGGACAGACAATTAACATTTTGCTGTGCCATAGGCATGTGATTACCACTCAGTTTCCTTAATAATTATTCAAATGTGTCATGTCCACTGAAACCTTTCTACTTGACATTTGAAGTAAAACATAAACCAATGTTCCTTATAATTAGTGTAAAAGCTTAAATACAAAAATTGTGATTATTTTAGAATACAATTCTATACTAAACTTTATTGTTTTGTATTTGGAGCATTTTTACAGACTTCATCAACTTTGCCAGTCTTAAGTTATTGCTTTTAGAATAAGACGTGAACCATTAATTATCCTCTGTCACTGTCTTTACTTACTTAACAAAGTGTTATTAGAAAACTGCCAAGCATTGCTGATATGGCAAGAAACATTGTAACTTTGTCTTGAGGTTTATTGTTTCTTTCTTGATGAAATATTCTCCAAAAATAGAAGTGGAAGTAAATAAGCACTGTAAAGTCTTATTCTGTAAAGCATGTATTGGATGTGTTTATACAAGCACTACTGGTGATTTGTGTGCATCAATATAATGCTGTAAATCAAAACAGCTAATCACTATTCTCTTTAGGTAAAATCTATATGGTAAAAATCTGTTGGTTACTTTATTTTAGAAATGAAATAAAATGTTTAATGTGCTTGGTAGGGAAGATTCTCCTGATGACACTATACGCATTATTTTTTCCAACCATATGAGGAATTTAACCTATGCACTGACCCTCAATTTAAGAATTTATTACTGGGTTTAACAAGCTCAAACACAGAAGAAAATAAGAGCCCTGCATGCCAAAAACAAATGTCTTTATATGACAAATG